>NW_027180457.1:0-142487 GCF_040956055.1 Brachionichthys hirsutus
GGGGGTTGCAGAGGGACGTTCGGTGAACGCCCCCCAGCACCAGGCCCCCCAGGTGCATGTACCCTATGTGTATATTTACAAATGTGTTGTGCTAAGGTGGTGAGTTAAGAGGCGCAGCACATGAGGCCCCAGCCAACCAGGCGGGGGGAGGAGGGAGCCCGACCATAGTCCCCAGCCTCACCCATCCCACCCACATGTGTCAGAGGGCCCAACCATGCACAGGGCCTGGATCGAGCGCCGCCCCCGACGCATCCCACCCATCCCCCATAATCAAGCCCCCAGGAAGGAGGGAGCCGCGAGGCCCCGGCGGGAGGCAGGATGCCGGAAGAGGAGATGCGGGGAGAGAGGGGAAGGGGGAGACCACGAGGGGAGAGGAAGGGAGGCGAAGGAGAGGGGAGAGGGGCAAGGGGGAGGCAGGACAGGAGACGAGACCAAGGAGAAGAGGGCGAGCAGGGGACGGGGAGGGTGGAGGAGAGAGGTCAGGGAGGAGGGAGGGGAGGTGAGGGGGCCATGGCCACGCCAGGTCACCAGCCGGACCCCGGCCGCTACTACCAGCAGAGGAGTGACAGACTGCGCCAGCTCAGTGCCATCCCAAACGCATAGGCCAGCACCCCCGCATGGCAGCCTAGCGGAACACCGGCGGCCGCCCGAGAAGCATGCGCCACCCAGGAGAGACCCGAGGAGCCGGGTTGCACATATCAAGCCACGGGGACAGCCCCTGAAGAGTTAGCCCAGCATGCCAACAGCCCCGGAGATCAACCATCCTTGTGTGAAGAACATTGAGGTGGAGACTGGAGCTGAAACATAGAAAGTTAGAATGGCTGGGCGGCGATGTATTTCTGAGATCCACTCGGTCCTGGATACAGAAAACAGAAACAAGCAGCATTACCATTTACATCGTTGTGGTGGCTTTCGCTAGCAGGCAGAATCAGGTTGTAATATTTATATTTAATGATTTAATAAAAGGAGACCAACTTTCTGTAAAATATTTCAAATGTTTTTTATTTATTTTTTTGGAAGCAGAGATTTTCTCCATTGATATGTGTTCTATGAGGAGATTCAACCAATGATTGATGTTTAAAGACTGTTTATTTTTCCAGTTAACGAGGATTGTTTTCTTGGCGATGGCGAGGGCTGCGAGTGTGGGGTGCGTATGTTTCTTAGAAATAACGATTTCTGCCAAGTCACCGAGTAGACAAGTGATCGGAGATAAAGGGAACGTACAATCTAAGATGGACGACAGTCTATGTGATACTGCGACCCAGAAATCCTGGACGGGTGAGCACAACCATAGGGCATGGAAATAAGTGTCAGCAGTATTTTGGGAGCATTGAGAGCAGATGTCAGATTCAGAAAAGCCCATTTTCTTCATCATATATTGAGTAATGTGTGTTCTATGAAGGATCTTATACTGGATGAGTTGAAGATTTCTGTGTTTTGTCATTTTAAATACATTTTCACAGATTTGTGTCCAAAAGTCATGATCTAAGGTTAGTGACAGATCCGTCTCCATCCATAGTTGATTGTGAGTCTTGTTTTCATCAATCTTTTTAAAATGACTTCAGCACGACAGTCTGCCGAGCCGTCGACCTCTTCCTTCCTGCTCAGGCCATTTTTGTCTGGCCCAGAAGCATGTTTAAAATCTGCCAATCTGCCATTTATTTTGTGCATTTCAACCCAAATAAACGCTTGTTTGGTAAAAACGTTATCAAATGACCGAAAGATTCTCCCCAAAAGCTGGAACAGTTTTTTTCCTGTGACAGTCCGGGAAACGGTGAAAGACATTTTCTCTGCGAGAACGGAACGGACTGCCGACTGTGCCACAGCACCTTGTAAAAAAAGAGTCACATGAAGGGTTCACACAATAATTATTGATTTCACTTCTGACGCATTATCAAGACTACATTTGAATAAAATAAAATAGCATTTGACCACTTCTGTTTCGAAATAGGTGAAAATATATTTTTTTGCTGTTCAGCTCCATTCTCTCCCGTTCTTCTAAGTCTCATTTACGAGCACCATCTCGGTGAATTGCACCCACTTTTGGCACAATGGAACTAACGGGGGGGGGGGGGGTTGGCACGGTGGCGCAGTGGGTAGCGTTGTTGCCTCACAGCCCAGGATTGATTCCTCTCTGTCCTGAGTTTGCGTGTTTTTGCCGTGTCTCTGTGGGTTCACTCTGGGTTTCCCAACCTTCCCCCACTACCAAAAATATGCAACTTAGTTGAATTGCTTCAGCTAAATTGTCCGTTGCTTTGCGTATGTGTGTGGATGATTTGTCTCTGTGTGGTCCTGTAATGTAACTGGTGGCTTGTCCAGGGGGTACCCCGCCCCTCGCTCAAAGACAGTTGGGACAGGCTCCACTAATACCCGCGAACCGGATTTCGGATAAGCAGTAATGAAGGTAAATGAATGAAAGAATGACTAATCATGTACTAATTAAGTGTTCCTTATCCCCCCCCCCCCCCCTCTTCTTGGGATGTTTCTTCTGCAACCCGAGCCGACCTGTTATGAATCTCTAACTGCTCCCTGAGATTTGTAAATGTGCTGTGGATTCTGTGTTGCCGCAGTTTGTTGATGTGCTCAGGTCAGCTGAATTATTCATGAAGTCTTCCTGATTCATTTGCATCGTGTGGAAGCACAAGCACCCTGGCCCGAAGAGTATTGAGTTATATTTGTGCATTGATTGAAGTACCGTATTTTCAGGACTGTCGAGCGCACCTCAATATAAGCCACACCCACTAAATATGTCAACTTGAACACCTTTTCATCCTTTTTTTCGCATGTTTGAAGCAGCTTCATTGGTCCGATGTGAAGAGGCTAAAATATATTGGCTGCATTTTTAGCCCGTAAAAAAACATAAATTAGCCGCATCGTTGTAAAAGCCGCAGGGATCAAAGCATGGGAAAAAAGTAGCGGCTAATAGTCCGGAAAATACGGAATGTGTCGGGTGCTTGGTCTGAAAATCCCCGCCCTGTCATTGGTTAGAATGAGGGAGTCCTTTGGCAGAATGAATATGCCAAGGCAGAAAGCGAAGAAAAAAACCTTCGGATTGTTGCGATGAAAGAAAATAATTGCAGCTACGTTGCGACTCTTTTACAAGCCTGTCTCCATTGTGCACTATTTGTCTGTGGATACACCTTAACATTCATGGACCGCCACCAATTTCACTCCATCTGCTCACTGATTAGTCCGTACAAACAAAAGGAAACGGCAGACATATATTGCATCATGTGGATTTTCCTTCCTCATCCTAGCTTTTGATTTATCCACCACTTCCTGATTTAATCCTTTGTTTTTCCTGCTTCCAGGGAATGCCCCACCCCGGGACCCTTGTGCTCTGCAAGGCAACCAGGAAGCTGCAAAGCCCACGTCTAAGAAGGCCCCAGGATATGGAGTACTTGTTCGAGGACGTCTCCGAGTCGATGCGCTCCTTTAACTTTCTCCTTTAAAGACTTAAAGACGATTGTTTTCACCATCACCAGGGAGCAATAAGACCTGCAATGCTCGAGCTGAGGCGGATTGGCAGCTTTGACTAAATGCCTTCTGGCTGATGATATGAAATCCTCTTCCCTGAAAAGCTTTCTTTGGGATTATCAGGGCACGACGGAACGTTGCTGGTCCTTTACTCTCCATTTCCAGGTTTTTGCTGCCTCCCTACTTTTTCTCTTTCTTCAATCCCTCCACGCTTGACTTTTGAGGGGTTTGCAGTATTAAGTATTGATCCCTGGGAAAGTTCTTTTTCTTTCCCCCCCCTCCCAATAAGATACTTAAGCCAAAATAACCTCCTGGCAAGATGTAGTGAAGGAGAGAAGAGGGCGAGAGAGAAAGGAATCGAAGGGCAGATGGCTTTCGTTGCTCGGAAACACCAACAGCCAGATGAATAAAACATTTAAGAGAGAAAGAATCGTGACGTCTGGCTGAAGAGTCTCTGCTCTCTTTCCTTTCTCTTCGCTCACTGGCATCCCTCTCCTCTTCTCGTTGCCTGTCCCTCTTTCAATTTCAGTATTTTCCTCTCTGGATACGGTGATTCAGAAACGAGCTTGTGCCTCGGCTTGTTAAACTTTTGCATGGCCCCTCACTTCTCCCCCTGGTCCTGCCCCCCTTCCCTTTCTCTTCCCTGGTGCTGTGTGTAATGGTGCGTCCCCTCCTATCTATCCTGGAGACATGCCTGTGCAGGAGATGGCGGTGAGTCCTGTTAAATCCCTGCACTGGGAGAAGTTCCCCCCCATGTCGCAGCGCCGTGTTTATTGTACTCCCGTCTACCATGAAGGCCTGCTCTATGTGCTGGGGGGCTGCAGCGATACTGGCATGCCCATGGACAGTGCTGAGGTCCTGGACGTAGAAAACCAGACGTGGAGCCAGCTGCCACCTCTGCACATAGCACGGGCGGGGGCTTCAGCGGTGGTGTTTGGGAGCAAGTTGATGGTGCTTGGTGGCATGAATCAGCAACAGACCCCGCTGGCCTCTGTGGAGATCTACCATCCGGATGAGGGCAAATGGGAGACGAGGGCCAGCCTCGGTCAGCCGTCTATGGGGGTCACCGCTGTGGAAAAAGGTAAGAAAGTCAGACACGTGTTTATCTTTGCTGTTCAGACCGAGTGTGTGGCGTCACTGTTCATAAAGTAGAACCGTGCTCTCCTATGAAGATATGGATGATTGGTTGTGATGACTGATGAGACCAAGGTAGGCAGGGCTGTTCCAGTCTGGCTTAGCTGGTGTTCAACACAACATCAACACAATAGATACAAGTATGATGTGAACAGGCACTAATCTCTGGTCTCGAGATCAAATCACTTTCTGTCATTATTTTCTAAAACATGTCTAATATTTGTAAAAGATAGATGGACGTAGTGAGGGAGGACATGGGAGTGGCTGGTGTTGGGGAGGACGATGCAAAGGACGGGGTGAAGTGGAGAACGTTGATTTGCTGTGTTGATCCCTCACAGGACAAGCCGAAAGTACAGTAGTAGTCTGATAATTGTGATTGTTGAGCATTTCTACTTCATCAATTCAGGAGTCCCCACTTATTTATATATATTTTTTTGTTTTTTATGAGGCATTAATTGACTAATGCGACTTTTTCTTTCATATTTTTCAACTCCTGTATTTTTCTACGTTGACTCATTTAATCGCGTTTGTGCTCGGGGTCCAGTGTTTTGCTTGCCGGAGCTGCTCTGCGTAGATGCAGTGGAGGTGCAACTAGCATGACTCTTGCTTTTGGTCCTCTCTCTTTCCCCAGCGTTGCTCCTGCGCACCGTCTGTACACACAGCGACGCACACGTTTCACCACAGATCCTCCTCTTTCAGTTTGGTCTCCAGTTTAGTGAAAATGTCCTCAGCTGTGCACGCTCCCTTCACCGGGGTGCAAAGCAGCATCTCTTTGTTTCCTTTCAAAAGCGTGTCTGACGGACACAAGGAGCTGAGCAGAATTTGACACGTCTGATCATAAAGAATATCTCCCCTTTCTCACTCTGCCAATCAGCTGACACGGGATGTCCTGAGCGATGTCTGTGATGCAGCGGGAGATAGTCCCGTTGGGCAGTGCCGCTGCTTCCAGCTCTAAGTGCCTGTGGAATATTTCTTATTTGCACCATTTATTTTGAAAAAAGTGTTTTACACTGAATGTGAACTTCAGCACTGGACAGCTCCATATGTAGCCGGCTACATAATATGGCACTCAGCCTTCACAAAACTGCCCATCATGGTCCTGAAAACAAAAGTGACAATAAGAGTATCTCTGAAAACTGGCAGCGCTCAAGAAAAAAGGCACAAAAATATGGCATAAAAATAGCATTAGCTCTTGTTTGCTTGACCAGAAAAGACAGTGTGTTCACTGAGCCAAGAAATGTTTGGATGCGTCACACTGATGCCCTCTGATGCCAGAGGTTGACCGTGTGCCCATTGGTCTGAAGACTGCTACTCTAGACTACCCCCGCCGCTCGCTCGCTCCCTCTCTCTCTCTCTCTCTGTCTCTCTCAGAGTCGGAGGATTGTGCCAGCATTGGTGTTACCTGGCAACAAGTGTGTGACTGCAGTGTTTGTTTTTAGACTCGTCAGAGGGATCAGTGGTAACGCTTTGCGAGCTACAGGTGTGTCACATCTCTTGTGAGCAACAGATGGAGAACTGAGTCAGTGTGTCGAGTATTTGTGTGTGTGTGTGTCGGTTTTTCTCTTCTTTGTCTCATTTTTGCAGAGATCCTTGTTCATAATTACCGACTGCAGTTTCATTTATCGTTTTCTTTCACATCATCTTTTGCCGCTCACTTCTTTTCCTTCTCTCATTCATCTGTTCATACCTCATTGTTTTTCATCTGGCCTTGCTCTGTCCATGCAGAGAGGTGACACAATGAGTCACCTATTATGAGCTGCTGCATCCTGCACCGTTGGAAGACCTCAAAGACTCTTTGGCAAACCTGACAGAACGTTGCAGTAATCTATTCTCAGTTTAATGAAAGCATGAATAACGATCTCAGCATCCTAAAATGAGTGGATATCATATTTCTGAGGTGAAAAAAAGGCCACTCTGGTCACCGTCCTTTATTTTATCACTACTCTGTCATTAGAATGAATTAAACCATCACCTACGGACTGTGACTACAGGGACGACGAAGACATGGTGGGAGGGAGAGAGGAGGAGCCTGGTCGTCAGCAGGGTGTTCAAGCAGCAGGTCGAGTGGCTCTATTTTCATCTAATGAGCATGAGTCATGAGTGGCCCCACAGAAATGACATTTTTTACATGTAGGGTTCTTCAGCTGCCTCATGGCGTATTTTGTGAGTCACACTTTATTTGAATCCTTTTTTTAAATAGATGCATTTTCTTTATCATCAAGGTTCTCCTGTTAGAACATAATCAATGGAGCAGTTGAGAGGCTTTGGAGACTGCAATTGTGTTTGTATGTTTGAGGATTGCAATTCGCCTTGTCTTGCCTGATTTATGGTTGCACATTAATATTTTGCTTTTCTGGATATTTTGGTTTTAATATATTTATTAAGCTATTTTCCACACAGAGATCAGGCATTCGTGATGAATTCAAGACCCTCCTGCCACCTTTGTTTAACGTGAACATTGAATAGGTGGTATGATGCTGCTTCAGTGTGTGATGACAACAGCAGGTGGTCATTCCACAATGAAAAAGAAAAGCGTGACAGGCTTATATGCGGTTTGTAATGAAATAACGTGACGGCGACAATGATCTCCGTCCCATCAGTTGAGCTCATCGTCTTCCTTGAGCTTTATCTCCACAATTTCTAGACATTTTTAGTGATCTCCTCCTTTCAATTAGCTGCTAACTGCTAGTCTTTATTTTTTGTTTTAATAGAATAGAATGGACTTTATTATCATTGCACAATGTACAATGAAATTTCACTGCGACAGCCCTAAATTCAAAGAAGCCGCTCAATGCACATTCACACACACACACACACACACACACACACACACACACACACACTCATACATTGGTATATATTGGTATATATTGGTCTTAATCTAGCACTGGAATTTAACCTTTGTAAATTTAGTCACCTTCATGGTAGATAATGGGGAGTGTTTATTTAATACAAACATTAACAGTCAAGAGAGGTTGCCCAAATCCTTTTTCTTACGCTGGTCATTTTTCACTGAAGCTCAGGCAGATGCATGTAGAGCAAGGTTGTCAAACTCATTTTATCAGAGGGCCACATTAGCATTATGTTTGCCCTCCAAAGCCGTAACGCAGTAAAAATGTCATTTAATTTAAAATAAATGTAACTACTCCTTAACATGCTGTTAAATAATTATTAATTTTTTATTTAACTCTTTAGCTGCCACAGTAATTACAATAAAATATTCAGTTTTGATACCACTTTTTTAAAAGGTTGTAACTTAAAAATTGTTAGAGATAAAGACATACTGTAAATGAGAAAAATCACAAGTATGAACCAAAGTTTGTGATGGGAATAAATGAACACATCTAATAATGTGGAAAAGTTCCATTCAAATGCAATCATCACGCAGGAACAAAGATAATCGATACAAAATCAAAGCAAAACCAATGTATGTAGCCCATATGTCCATCTGTAGCCGACTACCTATGGAGCTGTCCAGTGCTGATCCTGAGCGCCATTACTGAATTTTTCCGTTTGATCGGTTCACTACTTAAGTTACAAACACTGCATATTCAATTGTATAGTTGTAAAAATATATGGATAGATTATTGCTGTTATTGTAACATAAATCATTTCAATTGATCAGTTTAAGAAAACCACACTACTCCATCGATCAATAATCAAACTTATTCAAGTAAATAATATTAAATAATAAATAAAGAAAAATATCATCCAACACAAGTTATGGCATTAACTTTGTTCAAAACTCTTTTGTCACAGTTGAGAGGGGCAGAACTGCAGAACAACCAACACATGTGGGCTGTTAAGAACATGTGTGACAGATGCAGCATTTTACAAAAACACATGTCTGCATACAGCTCTCGGGGGCCACAAAAAATGACTTGGAGGGCCACATTTGGGCCCCGGGCGTTGAGTTTGACACATGTGATGTAGAGCATGCTGCGTTTGATCAATGGAAGTGTAACTATTATTCTGCCCGTCTACACATTCATTCAACGGGAGTAAACTCACAGTGGAGGGAGATAAAACTGCAAAAACACCTTGTTGAGGGAAAACCGCTCCTCTGACTGATGCACTTGAAAGTATTGTGATGACCTGATGAGAGGAAACGAGTGTCATCATGATTAAACCTGGATCACCTTCTCTGCGTCACTCTGACCCAACAGCTCTTTAAATCTGGACGTTCAGCATATTGGCCCAAAGAGTGTGGTGCGCATGAAGGATGATGCTCTCCACTTACCATGAACGCCGGTGGCGGTGCCTCATCCTCTTAGTGAAAGCTCTTTACCAGGAGAAGGACACCCAATGTGGCTTTTATTTTTTTATTTTTTTTAAAGGTGAATACTGGAGAGAACTTTTACAAAAGAGGAACCAGCTTATTAAATGTAGAAAAGCTGACAATAGATAAAAATAAAATAAGAAACAAGACAATTGTTTCTTGTTCTGGATGAGAAACCTTCTGCGTTCACAAGGAACGGAAGAAATCAGGAACTGCATGTGTTCAAACTTGAATGAGAGAAATAAGAAGCTAAAAAGAGCCACAGACATCAGATACATTTTGACAGTTTGCTTTGATGCTAGTTTGATACATGCATGAAATTCATAATGATGTACTGAATTGTAATAAAGCATTTATGTCCAGGCAGGACGCGACTTGCAGAATCTGAATAATGGCCGACATAAGAAGCCCAGACATCAGCTGACTGTAGGAATACATCAGTTGGAGTAGCTGCTGTTCTTCATGCTGTGTAATAGTGCAGCCAGTGTTGGCTTCTACTTTCACATTTCAGAATCTGTCTTGCTGTCTGTCGGATTCATTTTATGGTTGACATGTTTAAAATGACCTCATTATGAACGGAGCTTTACAGTTGCCATTCTTATTTTCCAGACTAAAGGTCCGTTTGCATCGTGCTTGATTTCTAAGGTGATTTATTTGTTCCAAAAAAAGGTCACTGAATGAATACGGTGATACTTTAATCAATTAATTAATTGCATAGAGTTGTCAGAAACAGCACACTGAAAGGTTGGTTTGGCCTTGGGTCGATTCCACCTGGAGCCTTTCTGTGAGGAGTTCACATGTTCTCCTCGTGTCTGCGTGGGTTCTCCCTAGGTTCTCCAGCTTCCTCCCACCACCAGAAATATGCAACGTAGATATATTGGTCACTCAGAACTACCTAATGTTCTGTAGGTAGGATTGTGAGTGTGAATGGGTGTCTGTCTTTCTGCAATGAATTGGCGACCAGGGTGTACCCCGCATCTCGCCCGTAGTCAACTGGGATAGGCTTCTGCGAAACCGGATTCAGAGAAGCGGCTGAACTGCTTCATTGCGACATGAAGCAGTGCAGACGACAGCTGGTTAGAGTGCACTCGATGGTGCCTCTGTCGAAGCTGTGCATTATGGGGGCTGCAGCTCAGGCTCTAAGTAGAGGCGCTGATGAGCTTTCTTGACCATTGCTGTGGTGTTGGTGGTCCAGGAGAGGTCCTCAGTGATCTCACTCTCACTCTCCCGACAGCAGCACCGTTGATGGTGAGAGGATCATGCCGAGTGTGTGCTCTCCTGAAGCCCACAACAATCTTCTTCTTCTCTTCTCAACGTTCAGAGAGAGATTGTTGTCATGCGTGCACCATATTGCCAGACGGCTCATCTCACTCCTGTAGTTTGTCTCATCACCGTTACTGATGAGACCCACCACAGTTGTGTGGTGCAGTGCAGGTGTGCCTCAAAGCGAGCGAAGAAGGCATTCAGCTCATTCAGCAGAAATGTGGGGCTCTCACAGGTCTGTGGTGGGGGGTTGTAGTCTGTGATGGTCTGAATCCCCCCGCCACAGGCTCCATGTTGCTCCTGCTGTCACTGAAGCGATGAGCTATCCTCCTGGAGGAACTGCCTCTTATCCTCTCTGATGCCGTGGGGCAAGTTGGCCCTTGCTGTTCCCAGGCGCACCATGTCGCCTGCTGTGAAGGCGGCATTCTTAGCCTTCTAGATACCTCCCTCGTGAGCCAAGGCTTCTGATTGGTCCAAACAGTGATGGTCTTGTGGACTGTTACGTCATCAACGCATTTGGTGATGTAGGCAGTGACAGCATCTGAGTGCTCTTGGAGGTCTGTGGTGTTACTGTAGGTGGCAGTCTCCTTAAACACATTCCAGTCTGTGGCTGAAGTACCTCCACAGACCCTTCCAGCCAGACTCGTACCTGCTTTCGGACTGGTTTGGTGATTTTAGCCAGTGGTCTGTTTGCTCGCATTAGCATGACAGTGATTGGTCAGAGGCACCAAGGTGAGGGAGTGGAAGAGCCTTTGTAAGCTCCTCTCTGGGTGGTGCAGACTGGTCCAGTTTCCATGCGTTGGGAAGTCTATGTGTTGGTGAAGTTTGGGAAACACAGTTTTTGGGTCTACTACTACTGTACTTTTGGCTTGTCCCATCAGGGGGCAAATCAACGTCCTCCACTTCACCCTGTCCTTTGCATCGTCCTCCCCAACACCAGCCACTCTCATGTCCTCCCTCACTACGTCCATGTATCTTCTCCTGGGTCGTCCTCTAGCCCTGTTCCCTGGCAGCTCCATCATCAGCATCCTTCTACCGATCTAGTCCCCGTCTCTCCTCTGGACATGTCCAAACCATCGGAGTCTGGTCTATCTGACCTTGTCTCCAAAACGTCTAACCTTCACTGTCCCTCTTATTGTCTCATATATAATCCTATCCAACCTGGTCACTCCCAAGGAGAACCTCAGCATCTTCATTGCCTCCACTTCTAGCTCCGCCTCCTGTCTTTTTCTCAGAGCCACCGTCTCTAAGCCGTCCATCATGGCTGTCCTCACCACTGTCTCTAAGCCATCCATCATGGCTGTCCTCACCACTGTCTCTAAGCCATCCATCATGGCTGTCCTCACCACTGTCTCTAAGCCGTCCATCATGGCTGTCCTCACCACTGTCTTGCAGACCTTTCCTTTCATCCTCGTTGACACTCTCCTATCACAGAGCACACCTGATACTTTCCTCCACCCGTTCCAGCCTGCCTGCACACAATTCTTCACCTCCTTTCCACATTCTCCACCACTCTGCACTGTTGACCCGAGGTACTTGAAGTCCTCTACCTTCATCACATCTCGGGTCTGCATTGGCCTGCATGGTTGAAATCCCCAGCCAGGATAAGAAAAGCATCCGGGTGGGCTGTCTGCCGCTCATTGATGTGGCGATTCAGTTCATTCACTTCCTCACTACTGTTGTTGCTATTGGAAGTCGGAGGGATGTAAACAGCAACAGGAAGGACGGCTGTAAACTCCATTGAGAGACAGAATGGTTGACACTTAATGACCAAAGGTTCCACTAAGAGTGAGCGGTGTCTGCAGGCCATAGTAGCGTCACGACACCCCACATCGAGGGAGGTGGACAGATTGATGGAGGAGCTGGAGAATGAAGTCTAACACTGAGGTCAGACGTGGAGGGAAGTCGGCATTAATGTCCAGTTAGTCACTGACCCTCAAGCAATCCTTGACCCAATAGTTGCTTGCATGTAAAGTTAGATTAATGTGCTCCGTTGTTGATGCACCAATAGATACTATGAGGGAGGGCAGCCAGGCTGTGGGTTGGACACATGCAGATGCACACACCTCTACATCGGTCGCTTGGCTTCCGCCGTCACAGTCATTTATTTCATGTTTTATTTCACCTTTTTCCTCTTTTACAGGAAGACTTAATGTGCAGCCCTTTGTATTTATTGCTGGGCTCTTTTTTGACACTATCTTATAAAAACTTTAATTACTGTTAAATACTGGCTTTCACTTCTGTTCCCTTCCTCACTGCTAGCTTCCGGAATGTTGCTGTTTCGTTGTGGGTTTTTTGGTTTTTCTTTTGGTAATTGGATTAAACCAATGAGTCTCGACACAATGAAAAGCAATGATTTGCCCACTTTAATTAATGCTTGTAAAGCCAAAGTCTCTTCTTTCCAGTTTAATTATCTGAAGGAGTTCCTCTCTGTTACACATCTGAATTCAGGTCACATCACTTCTTCTTCTTCTTCTTCTTCTTCTTCTATTCCTTGTTTTCTTTCTAATTATCTCCAGTCGTTAAACATTCAAACTTTTATTATTGTTCAGACCCTGCTGCCTCTGGCACTTGCACCTAATGGTTAATAATAGTGGGGGAGATAATAGAAAATTAATGTCTTGAACCTGTCTGAGGAGTCTCATTATTGCTCGCAGCAGGACAGAGGATAAATAAAACTGCTTGTATTAGGAAGGATGAGCTCTGGTCCCAGAATGAACCCTAATTTCATATCCCCCTATTCGAGGTGTCCACATCAACAGGGTAGGACAAGAGCAATGACAACAGCAGGCTGACCTTTTCTTTGACCTCTGCGTAAAAGTTAAAGTTCTGGGAACGGAAGAGAGAAATTAGACGTGGTCAGAATAAAAGTTGAATGTTTCACTCTTTGTAATGGATGACCTCGAACAAAACACATGCACTGTGTTTAGATTTAAGTCCTGATCAATTGTGCAAATTAAAGCTAAAAAAGACATACTTTAAATCATTCCAAATGTACATGCATAAATGTTAAAGAAAGAAAAGTGCATTGCTTTATTCAGCACAACGGTGCCGGCACCGCAGACAAAACCAATACTTTCATTGCTTAGTCAATTTATTCATCCATCCATCTTCTTGTTGATGAGATTACCTCAATCTTTTCATCTACAGCTGCTTTATCCGCCTTGCGGGTCACAGGCCTATCTCAGTTGACCACGGGTCAGTATGGGTGCCGCCCATACGTGTCGCCGGTGCATCGCGGGGCCACACGTAGACAGGCAGCTTCTTAGGCACACACTCACACCTGCAGACAATTCAGAGTGATCCATTCACCCAAATTGCATGTTCTGGGAGGCGGGAAGATGCTGGATAATCCAGAGAAAACCCACGCAGACACGGGGAGAACAGACACATTCTGTACAGATAGGAATCGAACCCAGAACCTTCTTGCTGCCGCTCAATTTATTAGGAGAGGGAAAAGCTCAGGATAAACTGCTGGCTAAATAGGAATATGGAATTTATTATTAAGCATCCTCCCAGCGTTAACAACTCTACCAACAGCTATTTTTTTGTTTATTACTGTGCTCAATGATTCTGGATATTACGGATCCCCTTAGGGGATATCAGATCCCGAGTTTAACTAACTCGGGATCCCGACAAACTAGGTCAGGATTCTGAGTAAGTTTCTCAGGATTTTTTTTTTCCTTCTCCTCCTAAGGGGAGGAAATGACCAGTTTGTTGTATAGTTTATGCAGGTGTAAATTTAAATTAATCTTACAGGACAGGTTATCATAGAAAGACAGATGCATTCATTATTTATAGTCAACCTGGACTTCATTGGGCAGTCATACAGTAGAAATGGATGAAGGGGTGGTTGGGAATGCTGTACGTAAAACAAAAGCAGGACAGTAATAACTTCCACATCAGAACATTTACATTCTAATGTGTGCATGAGTCCGGTCCTTTCTCATGCTGTTTTGTTTCTACACTCTGAACAGAGGATCAGATCGATACCGTAGCTCTGGTGCTGAGACTAGAGGCTCCTCCAGCTGTTCCAGCTGCAGTGTGGTTGATGTACGTACTTGACGATACATGTGCATAACAATCATGCATCAGACGTTCCAGAGAATTACTCTGTCTTACGTAATGTTTCGCAATCCATGAAGCCCTTGAGGGATTTAGCTGAGCAACGCTCATCCCAACCTCCACAAATAAGTGACTCATGAAAACACACTATTTATAGCAGCCCAGTGGGAAGCTCGCAGGACCGTGATGCCTTGTTATTCCCTTGAATGTCAAGATTTGAGAACACAGCAAGCCATCAGCTGTCATTTCAGTTGGACAGGCTCCTCAGGTAGCTTCACACTTTATTACAGAGGCAGTGCATCTCATATAAACAGTTCTGTCATGTCAAAGTAATTCAGATAGGTGGAGCATGCTTTCTGCCTCACTGTGATGTAATGCAGGCTCATGGGTAGCAGGGTCCTTCATTAATTCCTCAAAATAATAATTCCATCTTCCTACACACTACTGGCCTCTGTCAACACCTTCCCGTCTCTACCCTTCATCGCTCTAACATGCTGAACATCCTTCCCCTCTCTGTCTGTCCTGCCAGCCTGTACAGATCCTTCTCTCCCTGGCATACAGGTCATCTGTTTGACCTTTGCCACCTCTACTTTTGCCTTGCATCTCATCTACCTGTCCTCCTGTTTAGGTTTCCTCCAGCAGCTGATCCCACTAATGAGCTCCTTCTCTCAAATTGAAGGATGTTCTAATAATTAAAATCACCTGCTTTAGTAATGGGATAGAAGGAAAACCTCCAGCGTCTTGGCCCTTCGTGGAACAGTTTGAGAACTTTGTATAATAGTATCTGTCTCTTTTTTCTCTGCAGAACATTTGTGATATAGGCTGAAGACTGTCCACTACATAATTGGTGGATGGTGCGGTTTCCTTGGATGGATAAACAAATACTTTCAAAGCAAGTCCTGGCCCGTGTCCCTGTGTGGGAACAACAAAAGTATTTTTTTTACTGCATAACCATGTAGCATAGCGCTGTAGTTTTGCATTTTATTATCTGTTATTATTTTCTGTTTCATGTTGCACGATTGCACCGAGGAACATTCCTAGCTTGTGAATCCTTTGACCGACAACGGCGACGACATCGATTCTGATTCTGAGAGTCTCATAACAACCAATAGAAAATCATTCTGTTATCATCACTAATGATGTGTCGGGCTGTTGCAAATAAATGAAGGCAATGCAACTCTGGAGTATTTTGCTTGGCAGTAGTCTTGTTAAGTACGAATTACCGGTATGTCAAATGCAGATGTGGTGCACTGGGGCTCAGCGAGCGGTCAAATCAAATCAGTTGTTTCAGATCATAAGGCCATGAAAAATAACGCAGACAGTTAAGGCATACAGAGATGCTGAACGGCTAACGCACAGAGGACCTGATGACTGGGGTCAGGTCATCTCCCCACCCAGGTTAGCGTGGGCAGCTTAGTGTGCAATGCAAGTGCTGTCGCCCAATATGGGGGCGCCTGCAGCCCAAATACCTGCCCAATTCCAGACGGCTCTGAATTAGGGAGAGGCATGTGGCTGTAAACAGAACTGGGGCAGACAGATGTGTCTGCACAATCCAGAAAGATGTTGGGTTGTTGATTTTGGACTCGACATTGTGTACATTATTGGATGTGGGATGCAGCTGGAGAATCTGGGCGGAACCCACACAGACAAGCGGAGAACATGCAAAGAATCCAGGACCTTCTGGCCGTCCCCACGACATCCACTACTAGGCATTGTTTCCTTACAAGCCGATGACCAGATGTGCAGATTGAGGTCATCAACGCCAGAAAGTCCACTTTGCAATACTCAGTAGCGTCATACGTGATGTTGGAAGAAGCTTAACAGTCTTTCTTCTTTTTTAAAAGTGAAATGAACTTAATTCATTAATTATTTCAAGAAACATTTCCATCTCACCTGCAAGACGAAACATGTCGGGTTATTAAGATTTTTAAAATTGTTACAATACAATTGTTTTTAAAAGCTCAGTCACATTTATTTTAAATATCACCCAAATCGGTTGCTTTGTATTTATTTATTCAAATTCCATTGTTTGCATTTATTAAAAATAAAAGCATTTCATGTAATTATTTTCTGCTTTTTTGTACCGAACATTACCCTCAAGAAACTGAATCGAAATTACATTTTAGTGTACCGATACACCCCTAATAATATAGCGTGTCCCGGCTTTTCCAATGGTTTTTAAATGGAACATATTTTTGACTGCTCAGTGAAAGCTGTGGGAGTCGGAAACCCTCTTGTTGTCTAGTTGCACATGCAGTTCCTCTCCGTGGGAACGTCACTTTGTTTTCCCGTTGTCCTGCTTTCTCACAGACTTTGCCCAGGAGCTGCTCCCCTGAAATGAGGCTGTGGGTAATCCCTGCACAACATCCCGACTGTACTTCATTAACTGAAGCATCTTGGATGAGAGGTGAAACGTCATCAGCCAAACTTAAGCAAGTCCAGCCGATTCTTCGTTGTGGCTCTTTGTCAGGTTCTGTTGTCTTGCGTTAAGGACTGAAATGTATCAGCATTTACTGTAACAAGCAAAGTTTTATGTCTTGCTGTGATATTTGAAATGTTGCTGAAATAAAAGTATCCGGAGAATCCTCACATAAAAGTAAATCCAGTAATGAAGCAGCTGGATTGGTCGTTATGCGCTGCTGATTGCTTTTTGATAATTGTGGAAAAAGTTTCCAACATGCTGACTTCAATTGCTTTTTAAAAATGTAGCACGGCAAAACTGGAAGTAAATCTTGCAGCTCCGCCGGCTGTCTGCGAGCCCCCCCAGGGGGACTGTGATGCTCGCGTTAGAGAACCGTTGAATCTGATGACGAGGGGGGTGGAGGTGACGTTGTCGAGGTAAATAAGTCATAGAACCGGAGAAAGCATCAGCAGCACTGTTTGATCATACGGTAGAAAGGAAAATGTTTACCTCGTGGGTTGAAAAAGGCAAAAACTGAAGGTCCTTAATGATTTCTCTGACTTGACTTTTTGACTGGCCGTGCAGGGCGGCGTCAGTCATTATGCTGCACCTGCACATGCCATAAAGGTCACTTCTTTGAAATGATATCGGTAAATGTGGTAAATCTGTCTTATGCTGGATGATGGATAAGTCTTTCTTTATTTTACACGACTGTAAATAAAGAAAGACTTATCTATCATCCAGCGTGACACAGAAATAGCGATATACGTGTCAGCCTCCTTTCAGAGAAGGCCTGGTTACACCAGATCATTAGGTTGATTTCTGCATGTCAAAGCTGGAACGTAGAGCTGCTAAAAGAAATCTCGTTATACCTCTGTGGCACTACAGAGTTTCGTTGTTTTTTTTTAACTGGGGCTTAGATTGCTACGTGTATTTGTTAGATGCCACATTTACCGATATAATTTGAAAGAAGTGACGTTCATGGCATGTTGCAGGTGCAGCATAATGGAAGGAGTAAAATCTACCATGACGTCAATAAACCCTTAACATGCTCCCAAGTGTTTAATAGGAAGTCAAATCCATCAATGATTAAACCACCATGGATGAGGAGCGTAGTGGAGTGTGTCTTCAGACATCAGTCTAGTGTGTTGAGCAGCTGGAATCTAAATACAGCATGGGAAGAGCACACCATCGCTTCCTACAGGTCATAGAACAGGTCATAGAACACCGGTGGATCTCATGAAAAAGCGATGGAGACACAAGAATAGATTACAGCAACAACAACATGATCGTCCTGCTGCTGCAGCCCTATCAGATGAGCTGGGCCCATGCTGATTTTACAACACAATTAAACGGAGAAGCTTCGTGCTCAGCGAGACTTACTGCATCCGGTCCTCACGGGAAGCATTGGCGCCATAGGCTTCATGGTTTATTATTGAGCATGAAAGCCAGACAGATTAAATGATTCCTCATTTTGAGGCAGGGGTTAGCAACCTAAGACACGCGTGTCATGCATGACATGCTGAGAGTTAAAGAATATTGTATTTTATTGCACCGGTAGGTGGTGCTGTAGCACTGCATATAGTTCTGCTGAGCTAAGCTATTTGAGTTGTTTGTCCTTCGTAGGACACCGTAGGTTACTGCTGCTCTCCGGAGGGTGCCATTTTCACTAGCTCAGTTTTCTCATCGTGAAACAAGGAAAAGCATTCACTGATGGAGAGTGCATGAAGGAGGCTTTCCTGTCGACTGCGATAGATGTGCACTATTACGTATAACGGTCAACTAAGCACTTGGTAGTGAAGTGAACATGTTTAAATACTGCAAGCGGTAAAAACAGATCATTTTTACCGTTTGTGTTGGCATGCTGTGCTTGTTTAAATTGTAAAGTGACACGCGCCATGAAATTTTAAATTTTAATTAACACTGCAGTAAATGGAGCTTCAAAATTTGTTCCTCAGTATCTCTGTTGATTATTGACCGGTGTTTATGGAATTAGATACAGTCATGTCGGGTGGGGGTCTCTATCTCACCACCAAATTTTATCCAGATCGGATTCAGAATTGATTCAGTAAATATTTTTTCATTTTACCAATGAAGACTGCATTTACGGATTCAAAAATCTGTTACAAATACACACCAACTCTGATTGACTTTGACTGACTGGCTGATGCCAAGAACAATATCGAACCTTTAGGTGATGATCCAGATCACCATGTGGACGGTGTAAAATTCATTTAGGCGGGGAATGATCTGATCAGCGGAGGTTTGCACTTTTCCAGTTATTGTGTTATTAGTGGTGCTGATGTCAGTGTGAGCCTGCAGCAAGAGGGCTTTGACTCTGAATGTGATCTCCTCAGTGATTATCTTATTTAGCTGTGTCCCATTTCAACAGAAATCTGCTTGAATCATTCCCTGTTTTCTTCCCTCACACACACGGCGCAGAAAGATCTGGGTTACCTAATGGAGCATCATTCCTCATGGTGCTTGTGTTATGTGCATTAATGAGCCACCTTGCTTGCAGGAATAGAACTGGAGAGAACCTGAGACATGTGGGAATATGAAAGCAACTCTTGTCTTCTAATCCTACCAGCACACATATTAATGGCTCTGCAATGTACTGTGGATTAACTTCTAGGCGTGTCTCTCGTAGCCACTGTTGCACATTAAATTATAACAAACACAAGCTGTACTTTCAGCAACTAATGATGCCTAGAAAACATTTAGATTAATTCCCTTATGTTTGCATTTGCTGCATCATTATAGAAGATTAAAAAACATCCCATAAGACAAAATGTTTGTTGATTGGTTTGAATACTAGAAGATGCTGGATCTTTTTTCTCTTTGTTTAGCATTGTAAGATTATTTTGGTCCTTTTCGGTCAATATTTGACTAAAACGTGCGGTTGTTGGATTTGAGTTTGGCGAGAAAGAGTACATTTATTAGCATTTTACTTAAAAAAAATACCAATTGCATGCACAAACAAGAATTGATCAACTAAATATTAGTTGTTTTTAAAATTATGTATGTTATGTTTTGGAGAAATTAAATCCAGATTTAATAGCATTCATTTCAAACTCAGTTTCATCAAAATATGTCCTATTTCACATTGTGAACACAAAAAAAAGAACTGCAGTCAAATCCAGATCTGCTTCACAATCTATTCAATGAATTTATTCATTTAATTTCATGTCTTTCTACCTCTGTCTGTCTGTTCCTCGACCCAACCGGTCAAGACAGATGGCCGCCCACGTTTTCTCTTCCTTTTATAGTCGCTGATTTAACACACTATCAAATCAAAGCAGTGATGTTCAGCCAACCGTGAGTCTGCGTTCACATGTTCAGACTGGTGTGACTCTTACTTATGTGGTTGCTGCTCATTCGTGACTCTGATCCAGTTTTTTTGACTTAATGTGACACAAATGGGCCCTGCGACGTACTGGCGGCTTGTCCGGGGTGTACCCTGCGTCTTGCCCGTAGACTGCTTGGATCTGAACTGAACAATGAGGCTCGTGATGTGAATGTAGCCTGAATGAATTGGAGAATATGTAAGTAAAGGAGTGAGAGTCTGTGCGGATGCCTGTGTGTGTGTGTGTGTGTGTGTTTGAGCTGATGATGATGAAATGCAGAGACGAGGCAGCTGTGATGTTCATGGGTTTGTACTCGTTTGTCAAACAAAAGCTTGTGTACACTAACCTGAAGTGACGGCAGAGGCTGTGGCAGCGACACACATCACACACACTTCCCCTCAAATTGCTGCACCCATCTATGGCTGCATTCATCTTCCTGTTTGCTCTGTCTGGATCACGATGACACACACACCTGAGACACACTCGCTCCCCCACCTTTCTCTCTGCGTGACATGCAAACATTGTCCAATTTTTGTTTTCTCTTCAAGTACGTCTTCAGCATTTGGACAGTCAAAGTGTATTTACTAATGTGGTGCTGGTCAATAGGTTTGCTATATTTGGGCCAAATATCCTTCCCCCCCTTCGCTTAGAAAAAAAATTGCATTCACACGACCTCGTTTTAAAAATAAATCTCCATCTACCGCATAAGCGCATTGTTAAACACATTCATAAGCATTCCAAACCAATCGGCGGCGTACTTCCCCAAATCCGATCCAATCACAAAACCTGAAACATGGCACCAGGCTCGTTCGTGTGGACCGACAAGGAGGCAGAATTGCTCTTAAATGTGGTTTTGGAATATGAAGTCAACACGTAAGCAATAAGCAATACGCTTTGAAGGCAGCCATGCAGTTTCTGAACGTAAACGCAGGTCGCACACATCACGTCGCAGCAGTGATGTCGCGAGACCTAAAACTGTTGGGGTTCTGAATTGTTTGGTTTCATTCCATTCTCCTCTGTCCCTCTCCCTTGGCAGTGGGCGTGGCAGAGAACGGATCGGCGGAGCAGACGCACCTGTAACCCATCATCCCAATTACCCAACTGCTTATAGTCCCTCAGTCACCAGCCTTCCGATCACCAGATCGCCCAAATGTCTCCCGTTCCTGGTTCCCGTTCCAGTTCCAGTCCCTGCTCTTTTGGTGAAGCCGTTCCGTTCGCTGCCATTTCTGAACTCAGCTGGATGTTTTGAAGTTTGTTTGTTTGAGTCAATCACCAGCCCAGCTGTTGTTTCTGCACTTTTGTTTGGCTGCGATTTTGCGTTGTTTTCTTACTGGACGCTCCGGCCCGTCCGCCCCTCAGTATTGTTTTAGACTGATTGTTTTTTGTTTGAGTGCAGAGAGGACCCAAAACTGTCTCCGCGGTTTTGGGTCCTCTCTGCTCGTTAGCCCTACGGGACGCAACAAAAACTCTGTTTACAGACGTCCACAGGTAGACGTCTAACCGGAGTTTTCAAAAATCCTCACTTTGCCCAGAGTTTTAAAAAATCATAATTTTTAGTAGACAAAATATGTGCTTTTGTGTGGATGATCCGCCAAACCGTAGACAAATATCGTCGTTTTTGGAGCTACCCGGTTACGCGTGGACGTGGTCTCAGTTCGTGCATATTATTGTAATAGAGACAAAATGTGTCGACATGGATCTTCATGGCCTACAGCAGTTTGAGTTTTGTTTAAATGGCCCTACAGCTTTCTGGTTCAATATTGTACTCTTAATTTAGGCTTGTGACGATGGAAATGTCTCTCCGTAGTAGGATTACATTTTACCTTAAAGCTGTGATGCACCATTATGCTATTATACAAACTATATGACAAGAATACATGTTTTTGGACAGTTTTGAGACTGGAAGAAATGGCACAGATATGTATTAAATTACAATTCACTTTGGACTTGATGAAAAACACTTAATGTGAATGGATGGATGAACAGACGGACAGATGGATGGTTTATTTGGTTGTTTGATGCATTTAAATCAGTACAATTGAACCAACACATTTCCAGAATAGAAACAAATCAATCAAAGGTCGAGGTGGCAAAGGCCAAACAGTGGGCATATGATGACCTGTATGAAAGTTTAGATAGTAGTATTAGACAGTGAGGTTACGAGGAATAGATGTAATGTTGCCCTGCGACGAACTGGTGGCTTGTCCAGGGTGTACCCCGCCTCTCGCCCATTGACTGCTGGGATTGGCTCCAGCTTGGCCCGCGATCCAATGACGGAATAAGCGGTTGGAAAATGAGTGAATGAATGAATGAAGGTAGAGGATTTCAGGTACCTCGGGTCAACAGTGCAGAGTGATGGAGAGAATGTGGAGAGGAAGTGCAGAATCGTGTGCAGGCAGGCTGGAACGGGTGGGGGAAAGTATCAGGTGTGCTCTGTGATAGTGTCAGCGAGGATGAATGGAAAGGTCTAAAAGATAGTGGTGAGGACAGCCATGATGGACGGCGCTGAGGAAAAGACAGGAGGCGGAGCTAGAAGTGGAGGAGATGAAGATGCTGAGGTTCTCCTTGGGAGTGACCAGGTTGGACAGGATTATATATGAGACAATAAGAGGGACAGTGAAGGTTACACGTTTTGGAGACAAGGTCAGAGAGACCAGACTTTGGCTTGGACATGTCCAGAGGAGAGACAGGGACTATATCAGTAGAAGGATGCTGAGGATGGAACTGCCAGGGAACAGGACTAGAGGTCGACCCAGGAGAAGATACATGGACGTAGTGAGGGAGGACGATGCAAAGGACAGGGTGAAGTGGAGAAAGTTGATTCGCTGTGGCGACCCCTCACGGGCTCACGGGGCAAGCCGAAAATACAGTCGTAAATACTGCAGTATTATGTTACTAATATGTTTGTTCGTGGTTAATCTTTATCAGACCCACTGTGTTTGTTAGAAATGTGTAAAACATGACACATTAAGTTTGACAGGACATCTCTAATACATGTAACAATGAAGGAAGACACTTTTTAAGTACCAAGAACCTTCTGTGTGTGTGTGTGTGAGAGAGAGAGAGGATTTTAATAGACAGGGACTAATGAGAAATGCTTTCTCTGCAATGAACCCAAACATCTTCAGATAAAGCCCTGGAGCAGTTTTCCACCCGAGCTAAATCTTTGTGCTTCCCAACCTATTTTCTCTGCCTGTTCTCTCCTCCAGTGCCGTCTGCTGGCTTCTGTCCTTTTGCGGCAGCCTGTTAGTTTAATTAACCACACAGCCAGCCACAGTATTTGTCAGATCAGCTTGTAAAAAAAAAAGTAGAAAGGCCCCTAAAGCTCAGTGGCATTGCTGAGGTGGTGCCTTCATGCAGCATGCAGTATAAATAAAATAAAAGCAACCCAGGAACAGATGGTTGGAATGTGTGTGAACTAATATGATACGAACTAATACATGTAAAAGCCACGATATGAAAGGATTTGGCCTTTTACAGGAAGAATTACAGAGAAAAATGAATGAGGATTAATTCTAATAAAATGTAATTTCATTCATGATATAATTTGGATAATTTTGGCGGCCCGGATTAAAAAACCCAAAGGGCCGCATATGGCCCCTGGGCCGTAGTTTGCCCATGCTTGGACTAGACGATTGAGGTTGTCTTGTCGACAAGAAAATGGAAGGATGTAAACTAAGAAATGACCAAACACAAGCTTCTGACTGATCACAGAACACATCACATCTTTCACACACCTCAATTTCTTTTTTTACGTTTCCACATCAACGATTTCTCTGAAGTTGTTGAAGTCGAATGCAATTCTTGTTTGAACCCTTCTTTATACAATGACCTGCACGTTGCAGTCTGACAAGCCTTCAGTTTGGTTTTTCCTGCTTATTTTCCTTTATGTTTTCTCTCTCTCTCTCTCTCTCTCTTTAATTCAATCTACATTTGGTAACAATCAATAATTGCACATTTTTGTCAATTTTGTAGATAACAGAGCCTCACATACCTGATCTGAACCCTGCACTGAGGGAGGGGGTTGCACATGGAGTCAAATAAAAAAGTGATAGGCACAAGAAGAGAGGGGGTGAGAAGCTGCAGATAAAACAGTCATGGGGAATACAGGGTGGAAAAATAGTTACAGGCAGTCAGAGGGATGAAACATATTGTGTTATAACAGAATCAGAATGATCAAATAATTCCACCACCTTCCGATGGTCAGCAAAAGAAGTACTGTGCACATATTATCCTAAATTACAAATTGTTTTTCTAAATTACGAGGCTTCAGATTGTGCCAAGGAGTCGGGTCAACACTCTGTGGTTCACGCCGTAGTTGCCATGGAGTCTCCAGGGGTGACAGTCAGAGAATAGCACACACACACACACACACACACACACACACACACACAAACTACCAAAACCATCTTGTCTACAGCCGCTCGTCCTCCATGCGCATCGCGGGTATTGCTGGAGGCGACCCCAGCCGGCTATAGGCAAAGAGCGGGGCGCACACACACGCACACACACATTATGCAAAGTGAATATAAAAAGAGGATGGAAATGTTTTTTTTTACCTGAAGGCACTTCAATTAAGCAGAAAGCATTTAATATTGAATCTCATTTGGTTTCCTGGATGGCAGCGCACGCTCTTCCTAAATCGATGGAGCCTTCACACAGGTGCAGGTTAAACCTGTTACCAGCGTAACAGGTGATGACTTGGGGATGCTCGGGACGGTTCAATCAGAAGACGCTCTGACAAACGCAGCTCCAGCATGCAGCTTTTACAAGGAGCCAGAATCGGCGTTAATCGCTCGTCTGTTGCAGGACTGAGATGAACTGGGCTCACTGGACAGTTTAATAAGGTGCTCCGAAGCCCATTGGGTAAAATGCTTCATAGAATCGGGTGCCATCTGAGGGGTCAAAGGTCGTGGACATCCAGTGATGGTTTTCATCCTGTACTGTATTGTACATGGTACTGTGTGTGTGTGTGTGAGAGAGAGAGAGAGAGAGATGGGTCATAAACTGTCAGAGTATTTGCCCACACAGATTTTCACCAAGTTGTGCACCTCTCTCCTGTTTTGTCGGGGCATGCCTGCACCCTGTAGTTGATGCCCGTTCATAATAAATGACATGATCACATTCTTTTGCATTTTCCTTTTAGTGAGAATCACCACTTTGTTTTGTGGGGGGGGGTCAAGGTTGTTAATTGCATTTTTTTTATGTTGGATGTCATCCATCAACATAACACAGATATAAAAGCCCATTTAAAGCTTGAATTTGACCTGTTGCAAAGTTCAGCAATAGTTTTCTATGTGAGAGCAGGAGGATTGAAATCTGAATTCTACACAATCAGCCTGAGGAAAGGTAGCTTGATCTGAAATGTGTTTTCTGAGTAAAGCAATCAGTGTTCGCTAAACGGCAGAACTAATACAGCTAACATTCCACGCTCCTCCATCGTCTCCTGTCTGAGAACTACTCTACCGGTGAAACTATGTTCACACCCACGGATGCCTCCTTCAAGCAGATGTGTTTGCCAGAATATGAGGAATCGGTTTTGCAAAGCTCTTCATCTTATGACTCACAGGTAGGCTGAGTATTGAGAAAACCAATGAGATCAGAGTTAAGGGCAGAAGAACTGAATCTAATTATCGGGAAGAGATGCTGAGGACAGCCCGAGATCGCCGTCATAAAGATCAGGAGAGTCAGGCATGTGCGTGTTCTGATGTATTAATGTGATTTGTCTTTTTTTGAGTTGCAGTTCCTTGAAATATAATTGAATGAATGAATATATTTATGAATGAATATATTTATTAGATAGAATGTTAGAGTACAAGTACAGTCACACAGTAGCATGTATTACGGTACAAATAAAGTCAAACATCCTGTTTAAGAGGAGCATTTCAAAAAAGCCCTTGCGGTCTTGTTTCCGTTGAAAGTCCTTCGTACATAAATCATCCACAATTAACAATACAAATTTAACAATACAAATAAAAATAAAACCAATATTCAATAACTCAAATGATGCAAAGGAATTCTGAAATTTGAAAACATTTTTGCAAAATGCATTCACCCGAATGCAAAAATAACAGAAATAAATAGTTACTGTTGCTACAGTAGCTTTGCTGTTTGGTGTGAGAACCATAGATTGAGCCGTGTGGGACACACTGTCATTGACCAATCGACAAGATACATTTTGGTATCTGCTCATCTTAAATTGAACCATAAATGATCAGATACTAAAAAAAGTAGTATTTATTGGGTTCTTTAATCTAATGGAAACAAGTTGAGTCAAGCCAGTAGTACGCGGGGGAAATGGGGCTCACAAGTCTTGGGCCAGACCAGAATAGTCGACCGTTCGCTGCAGATATGGAAAATACACTCCTGATCCAACAAAAATCAGGTATTGTTAAGGAGCTGGTAAACATGTTCAAAAGTAAAAAAGAAGGGCCTTAATGCTTTAAATATATTTGTTGCACCTTTGTAACTGTGGGAACCAGGGTTCATGGAATGCAGCGAGCCTTGGTGATGAGCTGAAGTAGGGCTTGCAGCAGTTTGAAGGTCTGCTGGAGATGATATTCTGCTCAAGGCAAAGCAACCAGCACAGACGTTGTGCTGTATTCTTATTTTTTGTGTGAAATGGGGTTGACTAACAGCAAGAGGGAAGTGTGCTTCTCACTGTAACACGTCGCTGTGGTGTTTGGCTGGAGGTCTCGTTCAGGTTCAGTGTGTAAAACAAAACAGGCAACAGCAGGAAGTACACAAATACACAGTTAAGTCACGTAAAACCAACAGGTTGTACCATTGATGGGTGGAAATGAAAAACACAGCAGCACACACTGACACATGAATTCACTCACACAAACACACACACACACACACACACACACAGAGAGAACAGCTATACAGGTAAATAAAGAAGGCGGGCAGCCTCGGAACTTCCATCGCTCTCAGCCAGAGACCTGCAGCCAGAGAGGGCAGGCTGCTTGCAGCCACTGGGGACAGAGAGCGCATCTGCTGTTTGCCACTGCCCCGGCTGTGTCATGCCCCCCCACCCCCCACCCAGGACTCTGAATCTGGTGTACGTCTTTTATACAGGTGGCGGTTCAGGGATCCCGTGACTGTCAGAATCCCTGCACACAGTGGTGTCTGGCCAACAGAGGACTGTCAGGGCTCCACAACACGCAACTTGTAAATAAGGAATGCACCAGTAAAATGTGTGTAAAATATGATATAAAATCATCTGTGCAGAGTTGATGCTTTTCTGTCAGTCCCCTGTCTGCCTGTTTGGAGCTCAGCTCAATGGGATGATGTAGCTGTTTAGCCAATGGCTGATTCAATATGCTAAATGCTAAATGATTAAACTGCAAAGTAGCAATATGTATTCATTCCCTTAAACCTTTTGCCATGAACACATGCTAGGATGCTTAACTGGGAAACATTTCCAGCAGCTCTCATCGTCTGTACGGATGGAATACGGCACTCGTTGGAGAGAGAGTCACTCAGAAAACAGCTGTTACCGTGAAATCTACTGTTTTATTAAGGAAACTAACAGATACGGCCACCAACCCGCCCACACACACACACACACACACACACACACGCACTAAAGGCTGTCACTAAAGGTTTAAATTTTAATTTGTCCCAAGTGCAATAAATGTTCTTAATCTGCACTAATGCTCACTTGTCTGCACTGCTAAGCAGCACTTTATTTATTGGGGCCACCATCCGAGAGATGGGACAGATATATCTTTTTTTTAAGGTTGTTTTTACTGTTGTGATTAATGTTCCATGTCGTCCTGTATGTTGTGATTGTGTTACTTTTGTTGTTGACCTCTGCTGCAAACCAAATTTCCCCCTGAGGGACCATAAAGCTCTGAACTGAACTGAACTGAACTGATAGCGATGCAGCATATATAATATATAATTTGTATAATATTGTAATTTGTGCTGATTTTTACAAAAAGTTACAGATTTCCAAGGGGGCTCAAGCTAAGCAGACATAAGTAGGATTTCTCAAGCCTTGGTGAAAATAGTGAGCATTTTGGTTTTTGTGTGCGGTCTTTATTTTTTTTGGGATCATACTGAGATCTATTTGTGTGTTTCCTCTCTGTCGCTGCCTTCCCCTGCCACTCCTTGTGCATTGTGGCCCATCTGAGAGTGTCCTTGACGCATCATTTATTTTGTGCACGTAGAATTGATAGAATTGGATTATTTCAGTCTTAACAGCTCGCCTGTGTGGTAGTCACGCCCGTGTTGAGCTGCATCGAGACTGACACATTATTGCTGCTTTATTTGTCCCAGTCTAAATCACAGCTCTATGGACCTGTCATCTGTCTGTGACTAAGAACCCCTCCCTCCTTCCCTCTCACTTCCTCTCCCTCTTGCTCTGTCACTCTTCCTGACACAGATTTGTGCTGAATGACTGTTCATCGATAACACTATTTTGCCTCCTCCATCTTCCTCGAGTGTTTCTGCAGCAGCAGCATTTTTCCTGTCCCTTCGTGTCACTTCTCTCTGCATTTTAATGCCACTGCAGCATTTCGGGATGTTTGTATGTGTCCTCATGAATAAGTAATTTGAGGTCATCTAAAGTTTTTTCAGAGCGGGGCATTAATATTGCATATTGTATAGATGGGGGAGGCAGACAGGGACATGACATCTGGAGCACAATTGGTTGGACAAAAGGACACTGGGCTGCATCACTGTGCCTTTGTAGAGACATTATCAATAGTTTTCCTTCCTCTACCTATTGAACTGACATCAAGCTTGAGATTTCACTTTACTGTGTTGACATTGTTCCACCATGTAAGGACATTTATATCCGTACTTTTATATTGATTGTGTTTCTTGTGTGTCTTTGCAGAAGGAAAGGTATATGCCATGGGTGGAATGGGAGTCGACACCATACCGCAGGCCCTGGTGAGGCTCTATGAGGCAGAGAAGGACCAGTGGCAGCTGCTGACCTCCATGCCAACGCCGCGGTATGGAGCCATACCTTTCACAAGAGGAAACAAAATCTACTTGATGGGTAGGAGACTAGATCTCATCATATGATTTCTATGTATATGTTTTTTTTGCTCAGTAGAAATTCAGCAAAACTATCACATAACACAGCCAATGTCTCCCTTGTGCTGGTCCCAAGCCTGGATAAATGCAGAGGCTTGCGTCAGGAATGGCATCCGGCGCAAAAACTTTGCCAAAATACAAAATGCAAATCACCATAAATAAGAAAACCATACCGGATCGGTCAAGGGCCGGGCTAATAACGACCCCCAGTAAATTGGATTACTGTGGGTCGAAGACAGAGATGAAGAAGATGAGGAAGAAGTGTGCATCAACGGCGAGAGAGGAGGGAAGGAAAGAGTTTAGGATTAAGAGTAGACCCTACTTGAATGTTGGGACAATGACGGGAAAGGCTCGAGAGCTGGTGGACTTGATGAGGAGAAAGGTTGATGTGTTTTGTGATGTGCAAGGCTAGAAGCTTAGGAGCAGGATTCATATGCCATTTCACAAAGAGGTGTAAGGCTAAGCCAAGGAAAAGCATTGAATTGATGTTTCCAGCTGCCTGAGGAAATATGTCCGTTTCTGGAAAACAGCGGGGAAGACACAGCAGAGCTCTGGGAGCAAAGGTTTCGGTGTGACATCATGAGTCATCTGGATTCGCTGATCCTGCAACTTCAGGGGCGTATCATCACAAACATGCACGCTGCAGTGAGGGCTTTTAAAACTAAAATGTGCCTGAGGGAGAATCAGATGCTGCCAGGAAACCTGGGTCATTTTCCCTGCTGCCAAACCATGAAAGTGCACATCTCTACCACCATATTCCCAAGTGCACAGTTTGGTTAAAAACTCAGCGTACTCGCCACCGAGTTTACCCGCCAATTTGCTGACTTTGATGTCGAGAAATGTGGGTTTAAACTGCTCAGTAATCCGTTTGCATTTCACGTTGAAAATGCACCAATCTACCTCCAGACGGAGCTGATAGAACTCCAATGTAGTGACACATTGAAGTCAAAGTATGCAGAATTTCCGCAGCTCTGAACCCAAGAAACTCAGATGCTCTCCATGTTCTGCATCACTTGTCCATGTGAGCAACTATTCTCCATGATGAAGATGACCACAAATCTCACAGGAGATGTCTGACTGATGAACACCATTCCTCGATCCTGAGGAATTCCTCAGCTCAGAGCCTGAGCCCAGACAGACTGAGCCCAACACAATAGCTCACCTGAGGATGGGGGGTGTCCTATGTTTCTGTATCTCTGGACTCCTCATTCAGAACTGAAGAAGCCTCTTGGATGAGAGGTGAAACGTCTTCAATCAAACTTGATCAAGTCCAGTTGACTGTTTTTTTTTTTACTGAGAACCAACACAGAGATGATTGAGACACTCAAGTTTGAACACTGATAAAAAAGGATAATATAATAGAGTATCATGTACACTATAATCTACACATCTATGCGCTATAATCAAACTCATTTTCTCCAAGGGCCACATTAGCATTATGTTTGCCCTCCAAAGGCCAAATGTAAACAACAACACAGTAAAAATGTAACTAAATGTAATGTAATTTAATGTAAAATAAATGTAACTACTCCTTGGGGTTAAATACCTATTAATTTTTTTATTTAACTCTTTAGCCACCACAGTAATGACAATATCACTTTTTTTAAAAAGATAAAGCCATACTGTAAATGAGAAAAATCACAAGTATGAACCAAAGTTTGTGATGGGAATAAATTAACAGATCGAATAATGTGGAAAAGTTCCACTCAAATGCAATCATCACGCAGGAATAAAGATAATCGATACAAAATCAAAGCAAAACCAAAAAACCACCACCTTGTCTTGTCATGGACGCGAGCAAACCAAAAAAAACAACCGAAGTGGGAAAGATAAAGAACATTCCCCGAGTGAATGCTGCGGAAAAGACTTCACTTTCAGGATCAGCACTGGACAGCTCCATATGTAGCTGCTTCCTATGGAGCTGTCCAGTGCTGAAGTTCGCCTTCAGGATCAGCACTGGACAGATAACCCCCTCCACTTTCTTCTCTCCCACCTACACAATCTCCTCCCTTCTCTTTGTTGTTTTTGCACAATTGCTCTTTATTTACCTCCATTTGCCTTGATCTTATTATCTGATTCATGTTCTTCTCTTGTTATTTCTCCATCTCCTTACTACTACTGTACTTTCAGCTTGTCCCGTCAGGGGACGCCGCAGCAAATCAATCTTCTCCACTTCACCCTGTCCTTTGCATCGTCCTCCCCAACACCATCCACTCTCATGTCCTCCCTCACTACGTCCATGTATCTTCTCCTGGGTCGTCCTCTAGCCCTGTTCCCTGGCAGTTCCATCCTCAGCATCCTTCTACCGATATAGTCCCCGTTTCTCCTCTGGACATGTCCAAACCATTGAAGTCCCCTCTGACCTTATCTACAAAACATCTAACCTTCACTGTCCCTCTTATTGTCTCATTTCTTATCCTATCCATCCTGGTCACTCCCAAGGAGAACCTCAGCATCTTCATCTCCTCCACTTCTAGCTCCGCCTCCTGTCTTTTCTTCAAAGCCACTAAAATATAGCCACATGTGCAGCAGTCTTGTGTCACTTTCTCTCCCCCTTTGTCTATACTCTGAGGTACTCCCAGATGGGCGTCACTGTAATAACTAAATCAAATTAGGTTATTACAATATTGCAGTTCATTTTAATAATCAACACGGTGGACGTAAAGAAAAAAGAACAGTACGACCCTAAGTTTGAAAGTGTACTTGCTTCCTCCAGGCGGTCGGCAGGGAAAGATGCCGGTGACAGCCCTGGAAGCGTTTGACCTGGAGATGAAAAGCTGGACACGTTATCCCTGCATCCCAAGTCGGAGGGCCTTCTCCTGCTGTGCTACAAATGAGCGAAGTCTCTTCAGCCTGGGGGGCCTCCAGCAACCGGGGCCACATAATTTCTACTCCAGACCTCACTTTGTCAGCACCATGGAGGAGTATGATCTTGATCAAGGTAAGTGGTGGCGTGGCAGCGTGTGGTCAGATTAAACGGGCACCCCAAGCTTCCTGAAGCAGGAAAGACATTCACCTGACAGATTATTAGTTACACTGGCTGATTCCTGTGGCGCTATCTTTACTCGCATTGTCTATGTTGAAACAGAAAAAAGGAAACAATCAATCAATCAAACCTGTTACAAAATCAAGCATAGCCCTGACACACTAGAAAGAGCCACAAGGTGCCAATAACACAGGGAATGTAGAATGTTAGTGCAACAATCATTTACGGTTGTAAATCATTTCTTTAGGATCACGACAATGGGGTCCAAATATTGGAGCATCACGTGTGAATGTATGTAATCCATTGTTCATTTTTAGAGAATTAAAAATATCATGGTGAAGGTTTTCTTTTTTCCTATCAAGTGGATTTTCTTGAATACTTGTGGAGAGATTAGCGAATCTGGATGCAGCCTATGAGAATTATTGCTTACACTTCAACTATAATCTGTTTCGGGCTCATAATCCCACCCAAATATGTGAGGATTATAAACCATTTGAGTCAGATTGTGCCAAAACAGATGATGGGGGGGCAGATAAAGAAGCTTTTTTTTTTTCTGCGCTTGAATTTTTTGTCATGCCAAAGAAACAAGCAAAAGGCCTTCCAGGGCTTTTTCTTTTTTCTTTTTTTCCCTATTTTTTTTTACTGATGTGCTACTTTAATTGTCGCTGTATTAAATACAACCGAGCAAAATGCTGTTACGGAGGCGGAGTCAAGGAAACACAGACTTTGGTCGTGTAAAGATGCCCTCAGTTTCTCTCAACCTTCAGTAATTCTACTTGAAATGAAGTGAAAATGGAGCAAAATGAAATCTTTTGTTATTCTCATTGAGCATGCATGATCCACAGCGCGCGCGCACACACACACACACACACACACACACACACGCACTACATTTGCTTTAGTTAATCTTCATGACTATTTTGCACTTTTGTGGTAGCATCACAAATAGTCTCCAAATCCTTTTTTAAGCACCATGGAAGTGGAGCAGACAGTACTTCCATCATATTTCAATAAAGTCATCTCTGATGACACAATCTGGCATTCTCAATGAATCCTGGCAGACGATTGCAAAGAATTGTGTCCCTCTTGATGATATCCAGGTAAGTATTTGGGATTATCTTGATGTGATGATCAGTGGCGTCGTTAGGCCTATTTTAGGGGGGCTTCAGCCCCCCTAAAATATTCTTAAGCCCCCCTAAATAATTTTGGGTTGTTTTATAAAAAAATTGTTTTTTGTTTTGTTTTGTTTTGTTCAGTGACCAAAAAATGCGGACATATTCTATTAAAGCCACCAGAATATATGTTTAAAAACATGTAACCTGTCATTATTTACTTAAATCTGATCATGAATCAGTTTCCCCTCACTTCATGGCGTAAGGTAGAGAACCCGTTCCACCTGTTCTTATAGAGAATGCCCACATCACTGAAACTCCAGTCCACGTTTTCCACGTGACCGCGCTAATTGTAGGACGTCGGTCCCTGCAGCGTGTTTGAAGCTTTACGAGAAGAACGTGAACGGATGGATGAAGAATGGATATAAGAAAGTTTTTAAAGAAAGTAAGTTTATCACTGCTGGTAGTAACATTTAGTTAGTGTGTGACACACTTAAGGGCAAACGCACAGATGCATATGGAGCTGTATGGGAGAACCACAGCCCTGAGCCACACCCACAGCCTCCCTAAATCAGGTGCAGAGACCTGCAGAACATGGAGGAACCTGCAGAACCTGGAGGAACCTGCAGAACATGGAGGCACCTGCAGAACCTGGAGGAACCTGCAGGTTCACGCACTGAATAGAACTCAGACACAGTGAAAAAAGAGTTACTTTTCCCTTGTGCGGGTAGGAGGGCTGGCGAGCTTGAGTTAAGATTTAAATGTGTCCTAAATGTGAGAACTTCTTGAGTGGATCACTATTGAATGAACTCTAAAAACACTCCAGCCTGAAAACAGAGGAGGTTCTGGTGACCTGAAAACAGAGGAGGTTCTGGTGGCCAGAAAACAGAGGCTGGATGTTCTCCCAAAGATATATTGTCTGTGCACAACCTCCTTGATTCAGACATGTTTCCCTCTCTGAAGGTTCTACCCAAGTTGCCCTAACGGTGCCCGTAAGCAGCTGCTCATGTGAAAGGTCCTTTAGAGTACTGCGTCGGTTTCACTGCGTCGGTTGCATTCCTGGCTGCATCAAACGAGCCAGAAAAGACTTCACAGTCTTGCAGTCATTGAAAAAGACGAGCTTCAGAATCACAACAGGGAGATCGACTCTTAGAAACAGACGCGTTCTTTGATGCTTCCATCCACCAAGTAGCTTGTAATTTTAGCCATTTTGTTTCTTGTTAATGCTGTAAACATCCTGTTACTGTCTAAAACTGTTTGTTGTTGTACTGTATTGAAAAACAGACTGAAATAATAATAATGTATAATTTATCAGTCCTTGTTAGCCGTTTGAGGTTTTGTGCTCGTACGCTACATTTGCTCACATCCTGTGCATCTCCTGGGGGCTAAGCCCCCCCTGTCCTTAAAACCTAGTGACGCCCCTGGTGATGATTCAGTAGGCTGGTCGCTAAAGCGTGAATCAATACCGAGGCTGAATGACTGAATTCTCAAACATCAGCAGAGTGAATTGCTGCCGATGCAAGGCATCTGGAAAATGACATTCTTTCCACATCAAAATGTAAGGCTCTGCCTTCGACACACACAGCACAGAGTGAGTGGGAGTGAAAAGCCGATCCAGTCGTCACGGCCTGTGATATTTAAGCAACGCACTTGCATCCATCGGTGCATTCATCGGTGCATCCTGGACACTGCTGGCTGGGCTAAGAGATAATAATTATTATTACGACTCATTCTGATCACTTGATGAATTTCCTGTTGTGGCACAAGCAAGTCACGTTTTGAGTACAGCTTCCTGATCAGTGACCATCAATGTCTGCATTCCAGAAAAAGTTGGTTTGACCTTTTTCGACCAATGTCAACATTGTGTGTTTTGTTAGTCAGTTTTTTTTTTTGTTTTTTTTTTTTACATTTGTGTAGGTGAAATTAGTCAAATAACGTGACCGAGACAAAGAATCAAGCGAGCAAACCATGAAAAAACACATTTGAATATCGATCAAGATTTCATATTTGGAAAGATGTTGGCTGCTAACACCACCACCCTTGAGGCTTTTTTGTTCTCTGTCTCTTCCTTTATATATATACCGTGTATATATGTTTGCTTGTGTGTATGTGGCAATACAACAGAAGTTTCAGTGTGTACAGATGTGTGGATTATGTTGCTGCCCAATTGTGAAAGCATTGTGTTTGAGTGCATAATCTTAAATAGAATTTGTTTGTAAAGTCAAGCGAGTCTTACCTCCACCCATCCATTTTAACAATGCCTCCTTTCACACTTCCCTGCGCCTGTCTACTTGTGATATAACATCGGATTTATCCCCGTGACTGTCATCCTCTCGCTCAGGTTTAATGTGTTTGGCTTTGATGGATAATAGCTTTTTCCCTCGACTATCAGGCCTCATTTTCACCTCACCTTTGAGAGTCGGCCCAGATGTGAAAGCAGCATCCTGTGTGTGGTTTAGATGCAGCATTGTTGTGCAGTAATGAAAGGGGATTTGTATTGTTCTCTGCTAAAACATCACCGTGGCGCCATTGCTAAGTGTTGGAGTGATGAAGGTAAACAGCAGGACACACAAAAGTGTCCATCAAACACTTATTTCTAGACCAAATTGGAAAATTAAAAATGATATGTGGAAAATATTATTTTGAAGTACAAATGTAATCCAGTTTTACAGAGAGAGTACAGCATAATAAACAGTAAGAGATAATACATTAAAATGTATACAATCATGTATATGTTGTATGTGTACATCTGGTGGACTGCTATTGTGTAGACAGTGTATCCCACATTCAAATAGTATTTGCAATAAATTCTGGTATTGGAATAAATACTAGTGATAATTTGTTTTATATCTATTATGCAGGATACAGCGGGATACTCATTGTCCAGAGCCAGAATCAAAGTATTCTAGTTTATTAATATCTAACTTTACACTTTCACTTTTTGATATTGATATTGATATTGTGTAAAATGCAGCGAATAAAGACTCTGGGAAGGAAGAGTTTGGTTCAGTTTTATTTTGTTTAATGACCCTACATCCATGCTTATAGAAATCAAAAGAAAATGAATACCAGTAAAAAATAAAACAATCTGGTGCTCTAAGGCAGCAGTGTCAAACTCATTTTCTCCAAGGGCCACATTAGCATTATGTTTGCACTCCAAGGGCCAAATGTAAACTGTAACACAGTAAAAATGTAACTAAATGTAATGTCATTTAATGTAAAATAAATGTAACTACTCCTTGCTGTTAAATAGCTATTTATTTTTTTATTTAACTCTTTAGCCACCACAGTAATGACAATATCACCTTTTTTGTGCTGAAGTTCTACTTCCGGTTCAGCACTGGAGCTGTCCAGTTCTGATCCTAAGCGCCATAGGTAGCCGGCTACATATGGAGCTGTCCAGTGCTGAAGTTCACCTTCAGGATCAGCACTGGACAGCTCCATATGTGGGTGACTACCCATTGAGCTGTCCAGGGCTGATCCTGAGCTCCATATGTCGTTGGGATCAACATTTCAGCACATGCTGGGAAAAACAAAAAAGTTCAAATAACTTTCAATAGTCACCACCAGCAGATTATTGATTTCCTGACTGCAGTGTGTTGCTGTTGTTATTGACATGTTGCTGAATTTTTCCATTTGATCAGTTCACTACTTAAGTTACAAACATTGCATATTCAATTGTATAGTTGTAAAAATATATGGATAGATTATTGCTGTTATTATAACATAAATCATTTCAATTGATCAGGTTAAGGAAACTACTCCATCGATCAATAATCAAACTTATTCAAGTAAATAATATAAAATAATAAAGAATGAAAAATATCCAACACAAGTTATGGCATTAACTTTGTTCAAAACTCTTTTGTCACAGTTGAGAGGGGCAGAACTGCAGAACAACCAACAAATGTGGGCTGTTAAGAACATGTGTGACAGATGCAGCATTTTACAAAAACAAATGCTCTCGGGGGCCACAAAAAATGACTTGGAGGGCCAAATTTGGCCCCCGGGCCTTGAGTTTGACACATGTGCTCTAAGGAGACTGCAAACTGACACCTGGATTTTAATGTAATATTATTGAATTTGCCTTTAATCAGAAACAGTTAAGTATTTCTAAAACATTCTGGCCCTTAAAAAGCACATACCTGCAACTGCATCGTATGACTCATCAGCTTTATACCCCTATAATTTCCACAACTCTGTATGTCCCCCTTCTTGAAAATGGGCGCCGCACACTCCTCCCTTCCTCTGGCATCTTCTTCCCCTTTAGAATTAACCCTGTTAGAAAACTCAAATTCGTAGTGGCTATGATGCGGACAGAAATTACACATCTCCTGAGTAATAATAAGGCCGAACTTGCATATTGATTATTATATAGCTGTAGTTACTCTTTTAACATAGCAAAGCAAATGATCAGTTTTTACAATCTTATTTTGTGGAGGAACACACTAACAAAACATAGTAAACAAGTGTTCTTTAACACTGTGGTTGACAATGAGACATGGCAAAAGGGCTTGAAGCAAAACCCTGTGGCATCTGTCCACACACACACACACACACACACTGTACATGCTCTGATAACCTTAACCATAACCTTCTCTGATGGTAAAGGACCCTTCTGTCAGCAACATGACTGTTAGCATGACAGTGGGTATAATCCAATGTTTATTGTGTATTGATAACTATTAATTGAATTTATTTGCAGTGTTGCTGGTGACGATGCTAGTGATGATGACATTGCTGCTCAAAAAGGAGTGATATATCGTTTGTGATTTCGAAAAAAGTTCATATTTAATTTTCAAAGCGAAACGATTTTGGTTTGCTGCGTTCATGCTGCTGTGCAGAGTTTGCATGGTGTTGAGGTTTTTTCTTTCTTCCATAACAGAAAACCGGAAGCTGAAACATTAACCGGTGTCGCGTCCTGTGATCTCTCCAAAATGCCATCGTTTCATGACACCTTAAAAATCATCAAGGAAGAGGCTGACATGTCTGGCGTTACGCTTTAGTTGAGAAGCTTGGCTGTGGACGACAGGTCATTCAGGATATTTAGGGATTGAGTATTTGATTGGTCGTCTCCTTCATTATTTCTAGTTTCCTCAACTTCGATCTTCACCTTTACCTCGACGTCAGTGACATGCAGTCAGGGGAGGCGGGTGAGGCCATCCCTCACCTGCTATCACGAAGGAAAATGGAAAGATAAATTAAATAGTTCTATTTATCCCTTCCCTTTATGACCGGTGTCAGAGCTTGGTCCACATTGCCGGCAATAAGTCGGACTCGTTTCCAGTGAGGGTTGGACTCCGCCAGGTCTGCCCTTTGTCACCGATTCTGTTCGTAACTTTTACCGACAGAATTTCTACAGTTTGAGGTTAGATTAGATTTTGCACATCTTTAAACTGAAGAATGATGCAAATGATAATTTTGCATATCTCTATTACGAATGTAATTCGAAGCCCTGCTGACTGTTTCGGCTATTATTAGGTTAGTGCATGCTGTCACAAGGAGCGTGTAAATAGTCTCCTGGGAGTCCTCGCACTGATGCGGTGTGCTTGTGGTTGTCTGCATGTATTTGCTTACAGCAACAAGATGATAGTAGGAGTGTGAGTGCGATGATGTCTTCAGAGGAAACGATTGTGTAAAACATTTCATTTTACAAAAATGATGCAAAAAGCTTCATACTTTGTTTCTGTAGGTGATGATTCCAGCTTTGGTCAAATGAATGTGTGTATCTCAGGAGGGGATGAGTACCGCTGGTGGGAGAGAGAAAGTGGGAAAGAAAAAATTTATTCATTATCCAGTGCCATATGTTATTCCAAGTGACCTGAAAGCAAAGACAGTTCTGCATGTTCTGCGCTGGCCCTTTATCCACCTCCCTAACCATCAAAGCTCGCTCATAAGGAACAGCTTTCTCCTCTGGCGCCTAGCAACGGCGTGAGGAAGGTGATTATCCTGGTTTCAGTCATCAGCCTGTGTGTTCATGATAATTTCCCTTTTTTCACAGTGTTCACAATAAGTCCATTGGAAAAGCTAACAACAAAATTAATATATACGCAAGTGTATATATTGCTCGATGTTACTTAGATGTTTGTTGAAATTAAGACTTGGAAGTAATTACTTGAGTTTCTGAGCTGTAAACAGCACAAGGGAATGTGAATGAAGGTCCCCGAGAACATAATCAGGTTTATGGGACACAATGAATAAGCTTGTATATGAATTTGTAGCGTTGCTGCTCAGTGATATATAATCTACTCATGTTTTAAGGCATATGTAATCAGAATGGTACTCATATGGTACACATAGCTACACAAAGACTCAGCTTTCCCCTTTTTTAATTCCAGCCCTCACTAAAATCAAGGATTTTCTTAATATCACACAAGACACATGAAAAAAGACATCTTATCCATTTCCCTAAGGAATGTGAAAACAATCTTTGGGTGTCAGAGTGTGTTCATCCATGAGTCTGGATGGTGATGAAAAAAACAAAAAAAATCTACAACAAAAAAAAAAAGAAAAAGAAAAAAAAAGAAAAGAAAAAAACAAACAAATGTAGGAACAGGAAGAAAAGACATCTGACTGGAGGGGAACTCTTCTTCTGGACTTTGTAGAGGACGGACGTGTTTCTCTCTGCTCCTGCAATCTCTGTCTGGTCTCGTCTGTCTGCTGACTTCTTTCTTGGACCTTTTTTTCTTGCCTGCTGCACTCATGTCAACTAAAATCCTGGAATTGATTAGTTGGTCTCTTAGTGCAATTAATCAAGGACCTGAGCTGTGAGTTCAGGGATCCATCCATGGATGAATGGCAGAAACTAGATACCATCTTGCGCCAGTATCAGAAGATCTCCGGACTTGGCACAGGCTTGTAAGGACGGACGTTTCGCCTTAGTTCCCGAAATGAGGAATAACTAAGGACCAACTGCCTATTTGGATCAAGCTAAATTATCTCGTTTCGGCTGAATATTAGAATTATTCTGCTCTCCAGTCCCCCTTCCCCCTCTGAGAGAGTGCACCTCGCAGCTGGACCTATCTGTTTCGGTAACCATAATATCGCCCAAGCACAGGTCACAGGGTTATGTGGCTCTTATCGGACTCCACACACAAGAACTGCACACACACCCACTCCCTTCTGGCTCGTCTGTTCTTGCCGTGTGCATATGCCTTAATTTCCCTTTGAGATTAATAAAGTATTCTGAATCTGAATGTCGGCCTCAAATATACTTCAATTCAATTCAAGTAATGTTTATTTATATAGCGCCAAATCATAACAGAAAGTTATCTCAAGAAAGCTATCACTTCACAGGTGTAGCGGTGAACGACCTGCTTTGAACGATAGAACCCAGCCTGTCCACAAGACCAAGCACTTTGTCGACAGAGATAAGGAAAAACTTCCCTTCAACAGGCAGAAACCTTGAACAGAACCAAAGGGTCATAGTGGGCGGCCATCTATCTTGGGTTGATAAAAAGAGAGAGAGACCAATGACAGAGAGAAAAAGACAAGGACAGGTAGGAGGAGAGTCAAACAGTTTAAAGTTATGACGTCTCGGTTGCGATTTTGGACAAATGAATCCGCAGACCTGTGTCAGTGACTGTCAAGGCTCGGGGCGGGGCAGTATGCACCGGTGAGCACCGCCTGGCCCCCTTCATGCACTGCTCAAAGTCATACAGTTACATCAGTTCACAATCATTTATATTCCAATCCAATCCAATTCCAATACAAGATTAACAAAGACTCAACGACAGAGCGGTTACATAAATAAACAAAACGAAAAAATCAGGACAAACTCAGATTTAAAGACTGAAATGAAAGGAGTCAACGCATCATCAAGGTCCCCAAACCATTATTGAAATGTGTTATGTAAATAAGCCTTGTCTCGCCGTGCCTTCTATCACGCCGCTCCGTTCTGCATCTGCCTGCCTGCTGCTGGCAGACGCAACGCAACTGTCTCCGTTGCTTGCTCTGACCGGCTGCTTTGCGGCTTGTTCGAGGGCTGCCTGCCCCAACACAACCACCTCTCTGCCTTTCACAATGCCTCCGTCTCTCCGCTCTGACCGCCTCCGCACTCTCTGCATGTCCCCATTGGATCAACGGATCGCTGCAGAGTATACGCTCTGTTTTTCTACTTATTCCTCCTACTTTGCTGTGCAACTGGGGGTAGAAGTGCCCCCTGGCCTTGTTGGCTATGTGTGTATTATAATCCAGTTTAGGGGGGAAATTTAAGAGGCAGGCATGGCGGCCGTTGGGCCAGAGGCCATTCTGTGCTCTTCCAGAATGGATATGGCCAGTCCGCCCCTGCTCGCCGGTGAAGTGGATGCATTGGATATTCACCATATGGATAAAATATGCTGTTTTGTAAAAAGAAAATAATTATAAAACGGTGGAATGGAATGTGAAGAATTGCACAGCCGTTCTTCTCATCAATGGCAGTTTGTAGGCAAATTTCTCATGAGTAATTGTGTTGAAACAAACTACTTGGAACTGAACTACAGTAGCGAAGTTACCCAAAAAGAAGAATGAATAATATTTGATATTTATTTTGTGTTATATTTGTAGGTTAAGACTTGCTGTGTCAGGGTTTTATAGCCCACTTCCATTATGGGGTAATTGGTTTAGTATTGCACTTCAAGGACCTGCTGCAAGGACACACAAAATGGACTGGGGGTGGGACAGGAGAGGACGTAGGCCAGGGGTCTCACACTCAAATTACCAGGAGAAAAAAAAAAAAAAAGCTTTGTTAAAAAAGTCCCATCTTCTCAAACATGATTAATAACAGTTACTTTAGTTAGTTTAACCCTCTGATGATGTGTTGTTCAAAACTAATGTATTTTACGGATAATATACATAAACCTTGGGACACACCTTAGGAAGATGTTATTTAGTGGCATTTACTTCTTATAATGGATTTAACGGTACAGTATATACAGTATATATATGAACCCTTACTCTTGGAGTGTGTGTGTGAATAGATTCCACTTGGGCAGAGAACATGTCAGGTTCAAACAGCTGATTTAACAAAACCAAACAGTGCAATCATCTTTGTACTTAATATAATAATCAGGCAAAAGCAAGTCCACATTAACCCGTGGTTATTAACACAAACAAAATTATAAAAAACAAACAAACGGTGATGCCACAGAAAAACTAAAACAGCAATTCATTAACCCTGTTAAACAAGCAACAGACAGCAGCAACCGCCACTAAGCAAAGCGCAAGACGCGTAGAGCAGCAACGGAGAACTTTGCTGCATAGAAAACAGCAGCCACAGGTAGGGGAGGGCGGTGGCCGGTGAACGGGCCACACACGTCTGCTCCCTTCCAGCAAACAAGCACAAGCTCATTGGCAACACGAGGGCGAAGACAACGCACCTGCAGCTTAATTCCACGTGGGGAATGGAATAACATCCCAACAAGACCCCAAACAGGTCGGCCCGCTGCTCCGCAATGTTAACGATCAGCTGCACAAATCAAAAATAGTAGGCGCAGTATGGCCTCACGCTTCAGCCATGCCAAACAAAGTCAGTCTGCAGCCACCACAAGGACAACAGGAAGAGACGTGAAGGAAGAGGTGTGGACACACGCCTGGCTATAACGCTGAGATAAAACGCAGTGCCCTACAGCGGCACGGAGGGAGACGACGTATGGCTGCAACACAGCGTGGTAAAATGCCATTTAGAAGGGGGTTATTTTCTGAAAAAAGATATTATTTTTCCACTAGTCAGCATTTTTAACAATCGGAAACATTCTTGAGATAGCATTTATTGAATACAAATTTTAAAAATCATACAAAACTCCTCAAATCATATCATCCTGCGGGCCGCAAATGACCATCCCATGGGTCGCATGAAGTGGCCCGTGGGTTTGAGGAGGAAGGCAGGTTTTAAAATTCTGTAGGAGGTGCTCTCTCCCAGGTGGTTTGCATATCTGCTCAATCCACATTGCTGCATTGATCCACGAAATCAATAGCAGAGTGGTAGTCATCAATCCAGCAATGCAGCAGCTGAAGCAAACTGCAAAGTCCTGCGTGTGTAAGTGATTGCTTGTTATTTGCTTGTCTGGGAGGCAAATCCAGTTCCAGAGAGGAGGGAATAAATAGTTCCTGTCAGAGAGCCAAGCAATGGAAAGCAGAGGAAAGAAAGATTGAGACATGCTCCAGTAAATCTGGCAGAAAACCCCACTGAGGAAAGAATAGAAAGGACAAAGGTTTCTCGTGCATATAGGTAACCTGCATATAGGTTGCATATAGGTTACATTAAATTTCCCAGTAACCTTAAATTGCTTTTGATAATGATATATGATTCCTGCACACATCAGCTGTCAATTAAAATTTTGCATTGTTTGTCCATCAAGGACAATAGTTGCCCATGGTCCAGACTTCATGTTGGAAAAGAGTCCTGGCGACATGCCAGTAAGCAATAACAGCGATAAGTGAAAGCAAGCCCTTCATCACAAATATCAAAAAAATACAGTTTAATCATTTTATTTGGTTTTTCAAGAAGAGATCAAATATTACAAATAGCGTCATCGCCATACCAAACCTAACAGAGAAGGCATGGCATGCCATTCCGGTCTCCGACGAGAGCAGATGTTTTTCCTCTCTCATGGAATTGATTAACTGGTCTCTTAGTGCAATTGATCACATTTTTTCACCCAAGCATGGGTCTCCGGGGGAGCCCACCAGTCCAGACGGGACCCACGCAGCAGGCTACACCATGGATGGGGAGTGGTCTGTCTCACGGTCCTATCTGTGGAGGATGTGGAAGATATTTGGCTGTTTCGCTTATTGGTGGGGGCGGCATCTGCTAATTGGGACGGGAGTTGCCCTGGTGTACCGGAAAGTTTCCAAGACGGCGGCTTTCAAAGTTCTGGATAAATTTACCATGGATCTAAAAGTGCTCTTTGGTGCTCTGGGGAACCGTGTGGTGGCTCGAATCAAGGACCTGAGCAAAGAGCTCAGGGATCGATCCGGGGAGGACCGGCAGAAACTGGATCCCATCTTGCGCCAGCCGGTAGAACTGATCTCCGGACTGAGTGCTGGCTTGGATGGACTAAAGTCTCGCCTTGGCACACAAAACGAGGAATAACTGAGGACCAGTTGTATATTTGGATTAATCTAAATTGTCATTTCGGCTGAATAATGGATCTATTATGTGTCCAGTCATCCCTGATGCTGCAACCTCGTGTTGAGTGCACCTGCACCTCATGAGAGATGAGTCCTAATCTCAGCACAAGGATGCTGGACTGACCACATCACACTTTAGGTACCTGAAAAACACATGGGGTAAATTAACCCTTTATTGCCAGTTTCTACAAACAGTATGCAGACATGTCTATCTCAGCATCAGTTAGCTAATATCACAACTTAAATATTAATATCCTTCAAAGCTTGCCAAGAGCAGGCCATGCACGTTTGTTCAAACTACTAGGCATATTACTACACTATAAACATTATAAAGTTCCATACACGCCAAGACTGGCATCAAGTAAAACTGCACTTAATATAATTAAGTGCACCTTTTGTTTCAGAATAATAGATGTATTGCTAAAATATGCCTTAAAAAGGGTTGATTTAGGCTACTTTTTATGATTTTGCAGCTTTGCTTATTCTTGCGAGTACATTATGAAGTTAAGCTCTTTACTGCTTTGCTGTTAATTATTGTATGCTGACTTTTTGGGGTGAAATTAAGATACTTTAACATAAACAATAATAACCTCAAAAAAATATTCAATACCAGCAGCTGCAAAAGCAAAAAAACATTGTTTTGAGCTGCTTGATGTTGTAAATGGTAGCACATGCCGTTAAAGCATTTAAACTCTGCCTACATTATTCAAAATGCTGTTAGCGAGCCATCAGAATGTGATCCCAGAGCATCTGCTGTCATTACAAATTATATCCCTCGCCTATATCTTCCCACTTCCACCTTGGCCGTGGCGGGATGTGACAGTATTCCATGGCAAATGTAGTATTGGTGCATGTGTGCCTATCTGACAGAAAGCCTTCATAGTTACACTTGAAATTTCTGCAATTACATACATATCAGAAACTGTATCAAGCTTGCATTGTGTGTGTGTGTGTGTGTGTGTGTATGGTCCTGCCTCGCCTCGTATATCTCTCCAAACATGTGTGTCTGCCATACTGAGTTCTGTCATGGGCACAAAATGTGAGGTTCAAAGAGGAGAAGAAAGATAATTGATTGTGGGCTTTAAATAACACACTCTGCTCTCCTCCAGCTGAGTCCAGCAGACATACCGGCCCTGCACGTCACTCAACCCCCCCTCCCCACACACACACACACACACACACACACACAACCACAGACAGTGTGATGTATACATGTATTTGTTACAGAACAAGGCAAGTAAGAACCCAAATGCATGGCAGCAAAGGGAAAATCCAATAACCAAACCCGTGAAATAATACGTTTTAAGGTATTTTCATTGGGGAAAATCTGATTTTTGATTTTTGCTGTGGAAATTAGTACGGGGAAATCTGTAAATACGGGAAAATGAAAAACAAAGCCGCGAAAGAAAATGTTAGCAGGTAGAAGACAATATTCTCAATTTACGCATCCGATGTGGTCGTCATCGCATGCGCAGAAGAATCTCAGCCACTTTTCAACTGTGATTCAAAGTACATCAAACACACCGGACAGCCAGTCAGCCTGCTGTGCATGCCACATGCAGCACACACATGTAGCCTATTGTGCACGCTAAACGCAGCACACTCAACAAGCTGTGTAGGTGTCTGGCATGCCAACTGCCACGCCCTCGGTGTCACGCCAACTCCGGGGGAAGATGAAGCGCCGTCTCCTCTTCTGCGGGGCTGTCGTCAAATTCATCATTCATCCATCAGTTCCAGTTTCCAAAAATCACCCCCTAACAACCAGTGTCGTAGCTATAAAGAAGAAGAAAGAAAACAACTCTTACACCAGTTACCCTACACAAATATCCCCCTAACCCCTTTCATGGTCTTATTTCATGATAGCGTTGATAGCGTAACAAAATTCCAATGAGTACAATTATAATTACGTGCAGCATCAAGGGAAATTATTACAAACTTAATTGAATCCATTTTATAAAATCTCTGGAAAAAACATTTGTCAGCTTGTCGGTCGCAGACTTGCTCATAGCGGGGTGTCTCCCCCAGTTTAGTTTGGTGCAGAGCTTTGCTATGGCTCGCCAAGTTGTTAACTTCTTCGATGCTAATGTTAGCTGTAGCTGCACTCGTGACTGGGTTCTTTGCGTTGATGTTAAATTTGAGCTGCCTCGGTGGTAAACAAACTCCTTACAAAGAATGACAGCCAATCAGTGTCCACTTCAGGGTCCACTGACTATTCCATCCCCAACAACTCAAGTACATAAAGCCCAACGCATAAAAGGATGAACTTACCACTCTGCAGAGTTCTGCCCTCACCCCCAACTCTAGATAATTTTGGATGGATTGTGGTCCCAGCTGTGAAGCAGACCTAATTACCATGCATTTGCATTTCCCTCACTAATAGACATGGTTTGACTTCGACCATTGAACCACTGCAGCCAAGAAAATTTAGAAAAGTCTGGAATCAGAGCAGTGCTTTTCATTTTAAATATTTGATCATTTAAATGTGCATGTAGTTTTCTAAAACTTACTTATTTGATACTTTATTTTGTTCTTTAAAACCACATGGAACCTGTATTCTGTTGTGATAAACTGTCACAAGCTGACTGCCTCCTTCTCTGTTAGGTATCTGGATCAAACCCAACAGAACATCCAGGATGAGGGAGAAGAGGGCTGACTTTGTGGCAGGTTGCCTGGGAGGAAGAGTAATCGCAGCTGGCGGTCTAGGTCAGCTCATTTATTCCCTTTTTCGCTTGTGAATTGATTTCAGTGCCGTGTGTTGATTCAAGGATTCAATAGTAAAAGTAAACAAAATATTGTTTAACGCAAGGATGAGAAATCTTACGGCATTTTAATCTCGTTCCATCCCTAATATCCATGCATAGAAATCCATATATTATGTCTAGCTTATAGAATGTTAATAGCACCAAATCTGAGTACATAACAACTCTAAATAATTTTAACCTGTATAATTCTGTCCAATAATTGCACTTCTGGTTAGATGCTAAACTGCATTTTGTTACAATGTATTTGTACATGTGTAATATACAATAATGTTGAACCTAACCTAACCTATTCCAGGTGCATGTTGGACTCTGGCAGGGCTGCCTTTTATCATACTCCATATTCCCGAAGCACCCCTCACAAGATACTATGAGGGACGCGGTCAAACGCCTTCTCCAAATCCACAAAACACATGTTGACTGGTTGGACAAACTCCCACAAACCCTCAAGCGTCCGATGGGTGGTGTAGTGTTTGTCCAGTGTTCCATGACCGGGACAAAAACCACATTGTTCTTCCTGCATCCAAAGTTCGACTATCCGTCTGATCATCCTCTCTAGGACCCTGGAAAAGACTTTCCCCGGGAGGATGAGACGCGTGATTGGTTTCCTTATAGTTGGAGCACACCCTCTGGTCGCCCTTCTTGTTCAGGGGAACCACCACCCCGATCTGCCGGTCCAGAGGCGCGGTCCCCAACTGCCATGCGACATTACAGAGATTTGTCAACCAAGACAGTCCCTGCACATTATGCTACTTATTGAGGCTGCGTTCCACACATTGAATTCACTCATTTCTGTAACCTTGTACTGGGTACTGGGCTAGTTTCCTTAAAATTACTGCAGTCATCACTAACCCTAATGTGACATGGCAACCAAACTTGATAGTTTGCTCTCCTGACTCGTACACTGAAACTGTTATTGCTGACTTTACCTTTCGCCAGTCAGCCACACACAGACAATCTACATTCTCACACACTCGGCCAAATTAATGCTTCATTAACTTTCCATTTTCCCCTTGACTGAGCAGCATTTTTAAAGATAAATAGTATAGTGTGAAGAGAGAGTGAGAAAAGTTAATGCAAGGTCAGCGGTTTTCTTCTGCAGAATGCTTGTTGAGCAGCGATGACTAATGTCTGTGTTTGTTCGCATCATTACAATTATAATCATGCATGTACACAGTGAATGCACATGCATGATGTGTAAATGTATGATAATGATATGCATGCAAATCATTATGTGGATTCCTGCATAATTCTGTACGTACACACATAAGCAACAGCATCCATGCTGGAGAAACAACTTAAGCAAGGTCTGTGCAGGTACTCAGCAGGTACCCAGTCTTGTGGTTTCTGGGGTCGCGGTCAACACTGAATTGTAGGCCTCAATCGTCCAACTCTATTTAAGGATGGTTTCTCCAGTTTGACAAAAATGGCTTCTTTCTTCTCAAACTACCTGTCTTTCCTGGCTAACACCTGGACATTACTGTCCTCAAAGGAGTGTCCGGTGTCTTTCAGGTGCAGGTGAACTGCTGAGTCTTGTTCTGATAAGTTGCCTCTCCTGTGTTGAGCCATACGCTTGTGGAGCGGTTGTTTAGTCTTTCCAATGTACCTGTTGCTGCGTTCCTCCCTGAGCTGGACAGCAGACACTACATCGCTCTGTTTGTGTCTGGGTGTTTTGTCTTTCCGGCGGACCAGCATCTATCTCAGGGTGTCGCCAGGTTTGAAGTGTATGGGAATCTTGTGTTTACAGAAAATTCTCTTGAATTTTCTCAGACATCAGCAATGAAGGGCAACAGGTTTCCTTTTGTCTTCCTTCGCCTGTTCCTGGTTCGTTTTGTTGTTATATTTGTTGATCTTGACAAATGCCTAGTTCGGACAGCCACATGTCTTCAGAGCATTCTGGATGTTTCTGCTCTTTGGCCTTAGATTCCCATCCATTTCAAAGTGTACTGCAAAGTCCAAGAAAGGCAGGACGTTGTCCTTAACTCATTCAGTGCCAGCCGTTTTCGCTCATTTTGACCTATTTATCAAGACCCACGGAATAGTGTGTACTATAACTAGTGGAAACACCGAACCTATCAAATGAAAGCGTAAAATCTCTTTTCATCAGGAGTTATTGGCCATTGAAGAGAAGCAGAATTCACCAAAATCAACAGTTTGCGACGAAAAATGGAGAAAACAAGCTTTTTGTGCAAAGACACATTTCAAGCAGAGCAGTGACTTTAATCGCAACAGTTGTTTACTTCTAGAAAACATTACAGTACAGGAGAGGTCTGATATTCACTGAAGACCTGGGCAAGACCGTCCTGTTGTCCCGCCACACCCTGCCAAAACATGTACTTGATGTATATATATGTTACAATAGCAAAGGTACAGATTTATTTGGAAGTACACGTTTCGGTATAGACTGCGTTAACATCTTCACGGTTGAACTTGATGATATGATCCACCGTTGATGTTTAAGTATCTGGACTCTCTACCAGTCAGTTAGAACTGAAGAAGACTCTTGGATGAGAGGTCAAACGTCTTCAAACAAACGTGCAAGTCCAGTTGATTCCTCGTTTTTGCTCTTCGTAACTTAAGGAATGAGAATTATTTTGATCATCTAAACATTTGTGTACCAGGAGTGTTTTCTGGAACACAATTGTTGACACAATTAGCAGCATTGAAGGGTCTTCTCCACTCTTTAGTTTTGTTTTGCTTGTGATAGTTATTGGTGAAACTCATGCAGCATTTTCTTGTTGAGCAATCGCTTGAAAGTTGGTGCAGCATGATGGTGCAGTGATTAGTGCTGTTTTCCTACACCTCTGAATTCAAATCCATTTGAGGACCTGGTATTTTCCTGTGTGGAGTTTGCATGTTCTCTCGCTTTCACCCACCACCCACCACTCTTTAGGGAATAATTTAGCAGCGGAACAGGGACAGAATGGAAATATATCTAGAGAAGGAAATGGCTGTTTGTGTTTGTTAACTATGTCAGACTGTGGAAGGATGAGGGAAAATGTGTCATATTTCTTTCGGTTAGTGCCAGCTATTTGGCCAGCTCACCATCTAATCCTTGGGATTATGGTGGATTTGTGAGTCATCGCTGGTTTCTGGCACTTTTTCAATCCCCTGCCTTTTTACTTAGGAAATATATATATAAAAAATACATCCATAAATACCTAACAACCTGTAATGTAGTTATGCGTGTACAAGGATATACAGTTTTCACATATGGGTAAAAATACAATTAGAATTTAGTGTTAGGAGGGTCTAGATATAGTGACAGAGGTATCAGTCTAATAGATTCTACACGTCCAGTATACATGGAATCAGTTCCTTCGAGGCAGCATTGTTTTATAATAATCATCAGATTTTCAACTTTTCTTCAGTGTCAAACTGATCTATGGATGGCTGGACAGGTTAGGTAGCTGAAACCCCTATTTTGAAGAACTTAAGAGTTCTCTGACTGCTCTTCTCTGAGGTAACATTGTACTGCCTTCATATATTAACATTTTCTACAAGGAAGGACATTTTGGTTCTTGAGGAAAAAGCCTTTTCATAGTTTTTTTTTTTTCAAACTCCCTTTACAGAAGACTAATTTTAATGTCATTTTTATCCTCCAAAATGTCTTCACTAACCTTTCTATTATTCTTCTTCTTTCTATTATATCGCCAATGGTGCATTTGAAATAAAGTCTTGCTTCTGACAGAAAACATGATCATATGAATTAAAGGCTCATTTTAACCAGCTTGTGATTGTGAAGTGAATTAAGTTGGTGATTGTTGGAACAGTAGCAAGATGAGCCAGGATGTTTCAGTAACCATGTCGCAACAAGAAAGGGAACATTTGGTTAGCTTGGCAAAAGCAATGAAACCTACTGTTAAACCTTCATTGCTAAACTGGTAGATGACGTCATTCCCATGGCAACCGTTCAGCTGTTTCCGCACCGGAAACTGTGTGTAGACAAACCTATTCACAAAGCAACTCGGGATTTCCCCCCGGCAGGATGGAAGAGCATAAAGCGGCTTCATACAGACTGCATTGCGCAGTGAGAGACACCAAGCGGAGATACAGAGACTGAGTGGAGTCACGGTTTCAGAATCAGAATCAGTTTATTGCCATTGTCAATGAGGGTTCACAGACTAGGATTTTTTCTAGGTGCAATCGTGCAACATGTAACAGAAGGTAATGGCAATAACAAAATGCAAGCTATAGCGCTATGCTGTAGGGTATGCCGTAAAATACACTGTTAAAAACATAACAATGAATAGAGAACACACCACAAAAACAGCAGCATCAAGAGTGGATCCACAGATGTGTATCAACAGCAGTAAAAACTAACACAATCTCGCAGTGCAAATAAGAAAAGTGCAAGCTACCAGTTGTAAAGTGTTCAAGGGTCCGATACAGAATTATTAAGTGTTCATGAGTCTTATAGAAGCTGTTCTTGTGGCGGGAGGTTCTGGTCCGGATGGACCGTAGCCTCCTCCCTGAGGGGAGAGGGTCAAACATTTCAGGGTGATAAGAGATCCGACTTGCATGTCTCCGGGTCCTGGAGACATGCGGAGTATTTGTACCTGTCTTTAGAAGTTCAAGGGACATCGGTGGACTCTCCGCTTCCCAACCCAAGCCACTGCCACCCTGAATGTAAATGTGAATATCCAGATTTTCTTTGTATCCAGATCACTCTCAAAATTGATCTAAGATAGACCGAGGACCATCTTCCAATTTTTTTTCTATCAGGATCCATCCAGCAGGTGTTGTTTTTTCTGTAATCCTGCTAACATACAGATAAACAAACAGAAAAACGGCATCAAAATTCTACCCTCCCTGGATGAGGTAATCGAAAAATGAATGACAGATGCTTCACTTCAACAATGCTATGAGGTCGAGATTATATACTAATTGCTAAACAGCAAGACAGATAGATGAGGAAAAAGAAAAAAGTGTTTCTCCAGAAGAGGGAGAGGCAAAGACAAATGCAAGACAGGTTTAGAGTTGGAGGGGTGACAGACACAGAGCAAGAAGACAGCTCAAGATAAGATGCATCAAAGAAGAAAACATGAAACCACAACGGTGAATAGAGGACGAGAAGGACAGATGAATAGAGCCTCAAAGTAGAAGACAGGATTAGAATCAAGAGAGAGAAAGATTAGGATTTGGTTTTTTATTTATTTAAAAAGAACAGAAAGGATGAAGAACCAAGCTAATGAACAACAGCAAGAGGAGACAGAGGCAAAGAATGGAGGGAGTATGAAGGATAGGAGGAGAGAGGGAGTAAAATTAACAATATGGCTGATAAACATGAATAGAAGCAATGAAGGGTTGAAGCAGCTGGTGTAGTTTGCAGTATTTATCTGTACACCATTTGCATGTGTGTATGTGTGTGTTGGGGATTAATAAATGGGCCTTCGTTAAAAATGATAAAGGATCTGAGGCCAGAGTATCTTTGAAAGGCCGACTCGGAAATGTCTTCCAGCAATGTGATGATGAGAGTCCTGCTTACACACACACTATTCAATAATACTTGGAGAGTTGCTGTGATGTGCTGTGATGTGGGACATGGGACATGTCGTTTCCATGGTGCTGTCCATGTCATGTGAGCTTTCTATCTGCTCACCTGCCTTTAAGACATTTCAATCCATGAAAGAGAGAAAGTTAGACTCTGAAGATGAACACGGGTTCACGTTAGCCTCACATATCATGAAATATATGTACTGCAAAAGCCTGGCAGGATAAACTCTAATTTTAGTATTCTCGTGAGTGCAGTTTATTTTTTTTTATTGTTTGTTATATAAATTGGCATCAGTTTTCTGTCAGTGTGTTGATGTTTTAGCTAGGCTTATAAATTCTTCAAGCAGAATACAAACCTTGCCTGCACTTATTGTACATCTTGAGGGAGCATGGGAAATAAACCCAGTTAGATTAAATGGTGATGTTGCTTGCGTCATCTGCCATTTGGGGCTTCAGTTTAAAAATGAAAAGAATAAAATAAAAATGTAAACCAATAAATGGACAGAGCCTGCATTCTGAACCTGCCTGTCAGCCACTCATTCACCAGGGCTAACTTCATATCTCACCGTAGCTGCCTCAGTTTTCCTATAAAGACCTCATTTATATTATCCCCCAACATGCACTCTGTGCCAGATTGTTCTTTGCCAATAATGTGAACCTTTCCAGTATTTTTTGATATCCTTCTTTCTTTCATTTAAAGAGACAGATTTAATAAGTATTGGTATATAAAAAGTGAACAATCATGGGCTCCCAGATACCAGCCAACCATTGCCATGGAAACACATACCCAGTGATATTTTTGGCAATTATTTTAGAAAATATACTTTCGAAATTGTTGTCTCACTTCAAAATATGCTGCTAAAAGTGTCTTTACATAAAAGCATTAACATTTTACAGTTCATATAGCTTCACTGATTGTTTTGTGAATCCGTTCTTTTGTGTTTCAATTTTCTGTATTGAGACACAACCATCGAACAAGGTCTTTTTCTACTTCATACTCAAGCTATGCTTTTTATGAGCTCGCTGCATCTGACAAAACTGGTTTATCAAAAGGCTGGCTATTTTCTTGATACTCAGATATGATTTTGATGTTTTTTTGCTGAGTCTTGGGGATCCTTCAGTATGTTGGATAGGAGGTCTGCATGTTAGTTTCTAACAGCAACCATTTTATGACACACACACACACTTCACTGTGGGCGATGTGTCAGTTCATGGCAACATGTTTTCAGACCTGTTGCTAATAAGAAGTGCCAGGTCCAAACAGTCCAGAAGTGTAAAATGTAAAGTTATTTGTAGAAGCAACTAATAGCTAGAAATATCTAAAGGCTGCTCTGGAAAATTTTGAAGGCCTGCAGATTTTGGGGAACATTTTTTTTTTAAATCTCAGTCTCAGTTATCTCTAAAATGAAATAAAACAAATACCTCATTCAAATTATTATTCCAGTTTAGGTTTTTGCTTTGTTTTCAACACAAATTAATATATATTGGTTATTTACTGGCTTGAATTCCCGCATGCCATTCTGACATGTTTCATTATTTTTTCCCAGGTAATGAACCAGCGCCACTGGGCACAGTGGAGAGCTACAACCCGGTGAAGCGCCGCTGGGAGTCTGTCGCTCCCATGCCCACGGCACGCTGCTCCTCTGCCCTTGTGCAAACAGCCAGCATTCTCTTTGTCATTGGCGGCGTCTCCCAGGGACCCAGTAATGCTGTGGAAGCCCTGTGCTTACCAGAAACAGTGTGACACATGCTCTCACACTGACAAGCACAGGCATAAACTGGCATTATTATTTTATCAACGTGTTTGCACAAAAAAAAACATATGGATTGAGTCCAGGGATACTTTTTGACCTGCATATCTGACGGATTCCTCTTAAAATGCATAAATATATCTGGATTAATACAAAATTAAAACCATTCAATTTGACCAGAAATCAAAAATGGACAATAAAAAGAGCAAAAAAACAACAACTCAAAAGAAATCCCAAAACAAACATGTGTTTGAAGAAACAACACGCCTTTGAAGCATTTTTCAGAATAAAAACAGGGTACTTTTCTGGATATTAAGGAACATAGGGCCATATCTGTATCTCTTACAGCAGCGTTGCTCTTCTACCAGAACAGCAAGCTCGGAGCATTTTTAATGTTCATAGAAACAACCATAAATTGTGTTTAAGGCATTCCACTTGTGGGAAAGTGAGTGTTCTCTTTTTATTACAGTGCATATAGCGTGAAGGTTAGTGCTGCTAGCAACATTACCACCACCAACAATGGTGGCCCTTAACTTGCATTCACACTGCATTAAGCAAATGTCAGGAGTAATGTCATGCATTTTCAACAACCATGGAAGCACTGGCGTTGATCACTGTGTTAGTTAGATTTCTAATTTCAGAAAAGGTGATTGTGGTTAAACGTGTTAAGTACTTGCTGTAGGCTACTACCTTTCTAGCTGTCGTAGCTACAATGTGAGCACCTTAGCATTCAATCACTACATTACAATATGTATAGCACAGGGATGGGGAGCCCAAAGGAGCACATGCATAGCTGCTCATACCTGGTGCTTCGAAGGGTAATCTGAATATTAGGATTCTGACATTTTACATTCCCTTTGCTTTTCTTGATTGACAGCCATGCGTTGAATTCTTGGTCTCACCTTGATGCCATCCACAAGATAGAATAGAAAAGGTCTTTATTTTCCTCTCAACAAGCTTTCCATCCGGCACAAATTTTACAAGTAAAATGTTAAAATAAGATAAAAGATAACGAAAACAAATACACATAATACTTTGATGCTATTGGTTGCCACAACCCCTTAAGGCCCATGAAGTAGATGAGGTTAAACATAAGATAGATAAATGGCAGAACCTTTTTAAGGTGATGATACCTCGGCAACATTTGAAACTGTGCTGCACAAGATTTAAAATAGGATACAATCATATTATGTACACATTTGAGTATTATCTTCATGATTATTGAAAATCTTACAAAATGTATATTTTTTGTATAGAAATGAAAAGTGTCTGAAAATGAGTGTTGTGTTGACGACCAATGTCAATGTAACCTAAAAGGAGGTTAAGAGTGCACACACACACACACACACACACACACACACACACACACACTACACACACTACACACAGGTCCAAACACATCTCTAAGACTGAATCCATCCCCGACTTGTTTTCTTTTGCAACAATCAGCTTCCATCACTTCTGATTGGGGATCATGACTCACTCCAGCCAATGCTGCAATACCTCGACAATCAACTTCAGTTTGTGAGAGTTTGCATCCATCATGAATACATTTCAAGAAGTGAAATGTATTCATGATGTATGCAAACTCTCAAGAAGTGAAATGTATTTAGGCAAAAGTTTTGCATAAATGCCCAATCTATAAACTTAATCTTCCTGTACGAATACAGGGAGTCGTTGACTTAAGACCATAATTGGTTCAGAGCGATCAGTCGCAAGCCGATTTGTTTGTAAGTCGGCCCATGTTGCATTACCGTGAGTAAATTATGCTGCGCCATGATAGTGATAGAAAGTACGGTCGTGAAGTCAAATTGTCGCAAAGGTTGCAAGTTGACGACTACAAACGTTATACGGCAAAGAGTTATAATTTGCTTGTCTTTTATGGATGGATTAAAGTGGCCGCAGGGATTTAAAAAAAAAATCCATTCTACCTTGTTCCGGTCTTTGACGAGAGCACACATTTTTTCCTCTCTCTCTCTGTTCCTGCTTGCATTCTTTGTCTCGTCTGTCTGCCTTTTTTTCTTTCTTTCTTTCTTTCCCACGGCGGGCTGAGCTCTTGTTGACTATATCATGGAATTGATTAACTGGTCTCTTAGTGCGATTGATCACATTTTTTCACCCAGGCATGGGTCTCTGGGGGGAGCCCACCTGTCCAGACGGGACCTACGCAGCAGGCTACACCATGGATCCCTGGGAGAAATGGAGAGTGGTCTGTCTCACGGTCCTATCTGTAGAGGATGTGGAAGATATTTGGCTGTGGGGCATCTGCTAATTGGGACGGGAGTTTCGAGGGTTTACCGGAAAATCTCCAAGACTGCGGCTTTCAATGTTCTGGATAAATTGACCATGGATCTAAAAGTGCTCTTTGGTGTCTTGGGGATCGTATGTTTTCTCGATCCAGGGAGGGCCGACAGAAACTGGATACCATCTTGCGCTAGCAGGTCGAACTGTATCGCAGATCTCCAGACTTGGTGTTGGCTTGGTTGGACTTAAGTCTCGCCTTGGCACACAAAACAAGGAACAACTGAGGATCAGTTGCCTATTTGGACTAATCTAAATTCGTTGTTTCGGCTGAATAATGGAATTAGTATTATCCCGTCTTTCTCCCCCCTCCTCCATCACCCCCTGAGAGAGCTCTCCTCGCCGCCAGCCCCTATCTGTCTACCCATAACAATCTCAAGGACATGACTTTGACTTTACACACATGAACTCATAAGAACTCACACACACACCTCTCTGACTCCACTTAGTGTCACATTGTTTTAGGGCGGACACTTCATAAAACTAGCTTTCATATTCAATAGTAAAGACACTCCATGAATCTCAACTCCCACTAAAAGTGAAATTGGAACATGGCCAGCAATTTTGGTTAAGTTCCAAAACCTGTGAAATACTCATCAAGAGGTCACAGTTTTTCTGACCCAGTTGGAAGACAATATTGTCACTGTTGTCCTTCTTACCACCAGGTAGGGCGAGGATGACAGCTGGATATTTTCACGTAACTGTCTCCAGATCAGGACATTTATCCAAATTGTAACTTTTGGGGTGGATTGGAAATCTGTTCTTACATCACACCAAAATATTTACTTTCCCTGAGATCTCTCAAAATGAGCCTCCAAAATCTGCATTGACTATGGCACAGGTCAATTAAATACCCAACAATGTATAACGAGCAGCATATGCACAACAGCACACACAAGACCAGCTCTTAGTTTTGGGCCCATTGATATTGCATTGCCTCAGAAGGTTGCCGATGTATCATTACCGCTAATGAAGTCATGATATTGAGTGTTCTCTTCTCCTCTTAGATTTAAGCCCCCTGTTTAAGTGGAAGCATCAAGGCTTTGGTTTATAAAATAAAGAGCAGAGACCCAAAACAGTGGGTGCTCGTTCAACACACTGCAAAGAAGAGATTGAATTTACTGGACTGTTTCTTGGAAACTTGGAGACAGATACTAGCGTAACAAGAAAAGCTCTGTCAGCAACCAAAGGTAGCATAAATGTGTTCCTTAACTTAATATTGCCATGCAAACGTGTTTGTTTGATTTTCAGCCTGTATTTAAAAACACACTTACAGAAATACACATATTTTATATATATATATATATATTGTTTTTTTATTGAGTAGATACAGGTGGTCCTCACTTAACGACAGAGTTACAGTCCGAAGACCCCGCCTGGAATTTTTTTTGTCCTTAAACAAATCCCAGTTAATTGATGAAAATGATTATATTTGCATACGTGTAGGCCATTTGTACTGTAGATGTGATATATATTGATCCTGGTGTGTGTGTGTATATATTATTTATTTATTTATAGACTGTACATATTGTGTTGGGTATGCCAGGTGATTTCTGTTTATCTGTTTTTTTAACGATCCTTTTCCTTTCGATCCCTGCGTGATTCAGCTGCTTTGTGATTATTATTTTTTTAACCATGATTCTTGATTTGGGGCGGCACGGTGGCTAGTGGTTAGCGCAGTTGCCTCGCAGCAGGGAGGAACCCCCCAACCCACTTCTTATTATTGATCTGTGTGGAGTTTTTATGTTCTCTCCGTGTCATCGTGGATTTTCTCCGGGAGCTCCAGTTTCCTCCCGCCTCCCAAAACATGCATTTTAAGTGAATTGAAGATGACGAATATATTTATTAGATAGAATGTTAGAGCAGTACAAGTACAGTCAAACAGTAGCATGTATTACAGTACAAGTACAGTCAAACATCCTGTCTAAGAGGAGCATTTCAAAAAATCCCTTGCGGTCTTGTTTCCGTTGAAAGTCCTTCGTACATAAATCATCGACATGTAACAATTCAATACAATTGATTACTTGGAGTGCCAATTTGGACAAGGAGTGGTCTCACAGCGGCGCATGGATGTTTGGACGTAATGATGAACAGTCAAACTTTTGGCACCGTCGTTTCCTCATATTTCTGAGAGGAATCTCTTCTAAAATGGGAGAAGAATAAAAAGAACTACAGTGATCCCTCGTAATAAGGCGCTTCATCTTTCGCTGTTTCGTGGATTCTTTTTAATGCAATTTTGCATGTTTTTTTTGCTGCGCTTGAACGCGCATTGTGTTCTGCTGTAGCACAGCCACGTCAAATCAGAAGAGAATGGACCTTTCAACAGTAACGATTAACAGTTAACACAACTTGTTATTGATACACACAAAACAGAACAGGCTGAATATAACAGCTACGTGTTTTTAGATATTTGGGGCTCATTTCATGTTTTAACGCTGTTTGCTAACTTACCAAACATCTGTCCTCTCACACAAACTTCATGACGGAAGGAAATGATGCATCAGGTTGAGGGTTTTGACTGACAGCTCACGTGTCCAATAGCATTCAAGAAAGGGACCAGAAATGTACGTACTCACTCACAACTCCGCAGCCAGTGTCATAATAATCTGTTGTGCTTTTTTGCATGTCGTACAATCGCTTGCCATAACAGTGATTCCTTGTCGCTAAAAACATACTTTTATATTTTTGTAAGTTCGTCGTAACTCCGAATCATCGTTAAACAAGTCTGTCGTTAAGTGACGCCCGCCTGTACTCAGAAAAAGAACAGATGAATTGTGTTTGGTTGGTTTTTGTTATGTTTCCCTCTTATTTTTTGTGTTGTTCGCTGAGGTTTGTCACTGGTGTGGTATTTGGTGCAGAGCTAATGTTGCAGCAGATATCTTTTAAATAGATTCATAAATCACATTATTTTTTACTATGGTTGTCAGATGTGATGCACACAGGATGCATAAGATTTATTTTACACAATATAAATGGCTAAAAAAGGTTATATTTAATAACAACAACAGCAACAAAGTTGAAGCAAACAAACTGGTTTATTTTATAATTTGTCTTCTACATATTTTTGCGTGCTTTATGACCGTCTGGTGTCTCTCTCCTCAGAGCCAAAGTGGGAATCAACAAAACAAAGAAATCCAATTCAAAACAGATTATTTGCTTTTGACTGTGATAAAAGATGATTCTTCAGATAACAACTCTCTCGAACCGACACAGACTGGGAACTTCACTTCAGTCTAACTCTTTACCTGCGGCACCGTACCTTCAGGTGTTCAAGTGGTACTAGTTTGTACTAGTTTAGCCCCCCCCACCCCTGCTGTACCGTGCTGCTTCCCTACAGTGATTGACATTGTAGAATTGCAGTGAACCTCTTTGTGGATCAGTATTACCTTGTGCTCTTTGTATGGAAATGTTATTTGAGAGGTTTAGTGAACTTAATGGAAAGTAATGAAAATGGAAAATTAAAATTGTGGAAGTTTAGACTCAACTCACTCAGATGGTGTAAGTCAGTGTGTGAGAAATGCTTTATTCATGTTCTAATGCTTTACTATTTGTATTTTATACCTATGACGACTGTGGAAACATTTCGTTGTAGAAACGCACGCGTAAACCTGTTCAGTGTAATACACTCACCCACACACAGAACCTTCTGCCACTACAGACTATGCACAATCCAAGCCCATACACAGCCGTTTATCTCAGAACACACACATGGGACTACACATCTTAAGCTTAACCCTAAATGAGGTAATAAATAAAAGAAGCCTTTTTTTCCCCAGTTTTATAATCTCTTGTTATTTGTAATTAAATCATGGTCACAGAGACAAACTCCTCAGTTAACTCTAGATTTGTCACATTCTGGGTTGCGTTACAACACAGTTGACCTTTCCGTAAATCACGCCCACACGACTTAGTAGACCAATCATGACACTAAACATCATGTCTGGTCGACAAGTGCGTCCGTACATTTTTGTGGAAAAACACTGCCTCAGATGTACAAACCTGCTGGCGCATTGATTAGCGTGTCACACAAATGCGAAAATGGTGAAATGTTGTAGTCACGGCTGGTGTAACAGCGACGACCTGAATGACTGTAAGGTAGTATCATTTATTCCCTTCCCTAAACCAAAGAGCTGCTATGAGAGATATCTGCATTGGATCAAACATTGAGGAAGACGACGTGACTAGTTTCATTCGTTAATTTTAGTGGTGGGTCTAATTTACTGTGTTGGATCTAATGTGGCTAACCCAGTGGTTCTCAATTATTTTCTGTTACGCCGGCCCCCTGCAGAAAACAAAGACAAAGTTTCGAAATATAGATCAACTTACAACAAAGAATAACTTTATTAACATTGTTTTTAATTTGCCTGAAATTAAAATAAAATTATGAATTAAACTACAAACATTTTTTTGACCAGCTGAACCATTTGATACTGAAAAATACAATAAAACAATAAATAAAACGCTAAAGCTCTGCAGCAGGTTTTCCATCTCCGGCTCACAGACAACAGAGGGAAGCAGGAGGGAGAGTGCCAGAACTACATTTATTATGATTATAATTATAATAATATTAGCAATCAGACCATTTTTTTGTTGCCGTTGTGATTGTTAGATTGCTAGATTCATGTGACACTGCTGTGTGTTAGTAAGCTGTTTTCTGGCCTGATTCAAAAGGGAGCAAAACAAAGTGTTATGAAGACATTTTAAAGAGTCCCCAATAAGGCAAGACTGGTGGACGGTGTAATTTAGGCATGAACCCTCACGAAGCCTGCTGGGCACATTGTTATTATACACAGCAGGGTTTTTTCATAATGGTATAAGAAGGGTTCAAATTCCTTTGAGAGAAGGAAGTCGCATTAACATATAAATATCTTTGGTTGAATAAATTCATAATATTCCATTATTTTAATATGAACAGTAAATATTTTGTTTACTAGTTTGAAAGAATAATTAGAGCTCCTTTCCAGTATTGATTTGTGTAATATTTGGATGGCTTGATTTGCCTATAGTCATAAATGGAGCTCTAACCACGTGTCTGGCAGGCTTTGGTTTTCACACCGAGTCGTGGCTGTGACTCCAGTCCAGTAATTCAGTGCCTATAATATATGTGAGGTTGTGCCTCAACTCTGACTCCTGTTCTATAAATAAACTATTTTGACTTGCCTTCTGTTTTCTCATGTCCTGTGTGCTGCCCCCCCCTGTCACTCGAGCTCTTATTTCATGGGAAACAACAGAGGCAAGATGAGGAAAAATCATAACGGCATATGTTTCCAGGCCTTTCTCTTATGAGGTGTATCTGGGACTGTCGTCAAAAAAATGTCTCCTCATCCATTATGGATGAAGCTGACTTCAAACCTCTCTTCAAACGCTGAGCATGAATGGAGAGAATAATCAATTATATCTATTTCTTGAGTGTGCTTATAAAATAGATATACGGCTGCTCAGTCAGCTGCTTCTACAAGTGAATTTATTCAAACGCTCCCAGAGAGAACAGCTGTTAACACTGTGACGAGAACGATGCTTTTCTAGATGGTCGCAAAAATGCAGTTATGTTGAGAACAACTGGTGAAAAATAAACAACAAATTCTTCTCAGTCTCCACCAAGAACTGAACACGTTTGACATAGGATGAGAACTTATCAGAATTAGAATACTTTATTGATCCCAGTGGGAAATTCGACATCATTATGCCTCGAATCTGATGCATCATATGGACTTTTAGGGGAAACCATGTTGAACATTTTAAAAAGGAAGACACAAAGGGGGCAACTGGTGTGTCCCCACAAACTCCAGAAGAAATCAATCATATCTTTTAAATGTTCTACCACAACTTGTATTCAGCAGTTAACAAACCCAACCCAGATGATATTGAGGCATTTCTCACAAATTTAAATATTCCTCAATTATCTACTGAATATAAAGATACTTATTTTTCAGGTCAGTAACATACATTTAAACCAAATATACGACCCCACATGAATACAGCAGCAATTAAACTCTGACTGAAGCCAGACAAAGAGCCTTCTCCTCCTTCAAGCTACCGCCCTCTATCACTAATCAACACAGACATCAGAATTATAGCTACGGCGCTCGAATCCAGACGAGAGACAATTTTGTCAGTAATTCACAGCGAACAAACAGGATTCATTAAAGGCCGGCATTCCACCAACAATATCAGCCCTGAACATCGAAGCTGTGCCTGGAGTGTAGGGCGAGATAAGGCACGGTTCTACTTATCAGTGGCCCCTGGAAATGCGCTCTTCCTGCTGGAGGTTTGCCGTGTCACGGAGAACTCACAGGGAGGCCAGCTCTTTCCATCTTTTTTCCCGTTCCCGAAAGCGACAGTCAATACGAGATTACAAACTCCCAATTGGAACCCTGCATGTTCTCTCCAATCTGGCACAACCCTGACGTGGGAACAGAAGGGAATCGCTCAATTCCATCATCTCTTTCATGATAATACGTTTATGTCAGGTACAAAATCTTTCCAAAAATATGAACTCATGAACAATGTATTTAGATTATTAATTTTTTAATTGTTTTAATTTAAACTTAAGCTCAACAGTGACAACGTACAAAACATCAGTCACTGTTAGAGTTCTATGCAATTTTAGTTTTATTGTGATTGTGACCGTCACCTGCCCTCTTGGCAGACTAGCCTATTCATATTTTATTAGTTTTATTTCCTGCTTTCCACCGTAGAGGGCTGTGCACACCGCAGTGAACATACAACATGGACAAACAAAAAGTGATAAATAGACAGTGTTCTGAGGAGAAAGTGCAATGGATTTATTTGTGCTCATTGTTTCTATCCCTTCCATCCAACCAGAACCAAGAATTATCCCAGAACCCCAGGTTCTCATCAGTCTCTAGAGGAAACTCTGGAACATCAAGGTCTCAGGAGATCTGAGGAAGAAAAGGGAGAGCATAGTGAGAGCCACAAACACTAACCCAGCAACCTCCACTGACTCAGAGATCTGTGGGCGGAGTTAACTCTCAGATCGAGTGAAACCAGCAGGCTAATTATATAGTTATGTGATGGTAATAACTGCAAAAATACTATGTTGTGTGTGCTTAGCTAGTTGTAGTAAGCTATTTAGTTGGAAATGGGGGTTACAGAAAGACAAAGCAGGAGAGGACCAATGTTGAAACACATCTGCTGAATCGAGTGAAACCCTTAGCTGTGAAGCAGATGAGATGACAGGGAGGAAGAAAACACCCCCACAGTCTAGGCAGAACCAGCGTCAGATCAAGTCGACTTTAAGGGCAAAGCAATTAAAAATATGAACATTGCTTGCTGTTACTTTCAGCCTGCATGTGTGAACTGTGTGAAATTAAAGGGCAGATTTCAAATGTGAGCCTTCGTGGAACGATCCCAGGAGATGTGTTGTCAGGGGCTTTATGCTCCTGGTAGGGTCTCCCATGGCAAACATGTCCTGGGTGACGGGCCAGACTAACAGCAGTTCAAAAGCCCATATGAAGAATAAAGAAAATCAATGCTGAACCCAACATTGATTTCATGCAACTGTAATGTAAAACATTCTTTTTTCAAACATAGGGCAGAGAGCCTGTCAGGCTCAAACAGTTCATTTCTCAAAATAACAGTGCAATTATCTTATTTCTTAGTATAATAATCACACAAAAACAAGTCCACATTGGTTATGAACAAACAAGGTTCTAATTAAAGAAAAAGAAACAGTGATGCCACAGAAAGACAACCACAGCAATTTACCGTGTTGCACAAGCAACAGGCAGAACCACGGACAGCAGCGACATCCGTTAAGAAACCCGCAGGACGCACAGAGCAGCAACGGAGGATGGGGAGGCCGGTGAATGGGCCACACACGTCTGCAACCTCCCAGCAAACAGACACGAGCTCACCGGTAAAAGGAGGGCGAACATAACACACCGGGGGGTCCGGAATAGTAGCCCAACAGAACCCCAAGGCTTGGGGCCCGAGCAAGCCGGACTACTCTTCCACAACATTACCGATCAGCTGATGCAGTGATACCCTGATGCAGCACTTTCATTAAGAGGTGGCATCTAGACACATTTTACTCTCTTTACAACATTTTTAACAATCGAAAACTCAAAAGACATCGTTGAGATAACATTCATTGAATAAAACAATTCTAAAAATGCATACAAAACTCGCATGTTAACATTAATCTTTCATATCATCCGGCGGACCGCAGATTATTATCCCGCGGGCTGCAAGTTTGAGATCCCTGGACAAGGCCTTCTTTATGTAGAGCAACAATTATTTCTTTCAGAGTTTCAGCGAGTTCTTTGCCTTGAGGTGCCATGTTGAACTCGTGTATGAGAGTTTGTGAGGGCGGCAACATCAAATTGAACACACCTGCTGCCCATTCACACCTGAGACTGTGTAACACTAAGGAGTCAGTCACATGACACCAGGGAGGTAAAATGGCTATTTTGGCCCAATTTGGACCTTTTCACTTTGAATTTTTTCACTCATCAATAATTGCATTAATGCATCAATATAAAATCAAAAAAAATAATAATGCTTTCATGTTGCTAAAATTGTATAGTGTAAATGAGGTGCAATGGTGTTAGTAATGCTGCAGACAAAACTCAAAACAGCCCATATTTAAACTTGGAATATTCCATTGAGCCCTATTAGCGTTGAGAAACCAACCACACAAACACAAGGTTTCCATTATGCTGTAGGTAGTGGATATGAGCATTATGTTTTAAAATGCTGCATAACATAGCTATGACTAATATAAGAGTCCCGCAAAAACACATGGGAAGTGTCTTTATCGTAAAGGGAATTTCATCTTTGTGTCATTCCCATTATTCTCACTATTATATTTTATTCTCTTATAAATCTGAAAACAGGTCACACCCAAAGAAAACTGATCTTCATTAAAAATCTTTCTAATTAAAATATACTGAGTCATGACCTATTGCTCCAAATAGTTGTCTACTTCTGCCATCTAGTGGGCAAAGTACAGTTTAATACAGTAAAGTTTTGTCCTGTTCAACAACATGGACAAGCCTCTGAATGTGTAAATGATACTTTTTAAACCGTTGAATTCAGCAGGACAAGTTACAGAACATTGAACTATGTATAACACCATGTAATGCTACGATATATTATTCTATGTGACAGTAAAGTGTATTATTCTACTCGTTAACATATTCAGTGTGCTCTTTAATCACAAAAATGTCATCATGCGAACAAACAAATATTTTTTTTAATATTTATTCAACAATATTCTTACCCCCTGAAATAGAGGAGAGCTTGTTTCATTGGTCAACATAGACTTCATGTTTGTATCTGGAAGGACAAGAATGAGAAAGTGAAGAACTAATAATTTAATAACTTTAAGTTTCAGTGCGGCAGTAAGATGAATGTATCAATTAAGAAACTTAAAACTTCCTCCAAATGAACGAAGGCCAGTTTCACCAAAGCCTAAACCAGTGGCATAGCATCAAGAGTTCTCAGGAAAAGTGAACCTGTATCCTTTCTGGGGTCTCTATGAACTTAATCCACACATTCTCAGCCCCAAGATCCTCACCTACACAAAATGTTATCAAAGATGTTGACAAGCATTGGGCATGATTAAAGAAATAACCAGGATGATGATCTCACACACCCTATATTTATAGGTGACACACAAACATATCAAGCACAAAAAAAAGTAAAGGTGAACTCTACAGTTTATTTCATGGTCTTCTTATGTTATCACTGAATCTGTTTATCACGTATTTGTAGAAACATTTGTCCTGAATACCCATCACTTCTTCATCTCCTCCATTTCCTTCACCAACACGCCCATTGAGGTCTGCTCCAATCAGGACTCTCTCACTGCTAGGATGCTCTGAACCACTTCATCTAAGTCAGTCCAGAACTTCTCCTTCTCCTCTAACCCACCTCCTACCTGTGGAGCGTAAGAACTTCTCCTTCTCCTCTAACTCACCTCCTACCTGTGGAGCGTAAGAACTTCTCCTTCTCCTCTAACTCACCTCCTACCTGTGGAGCGTAAGAACGTCTCCTTCTCCTCTAACTCACCTCCTACCTGTGGAGCGTAAGAACTTCTCCTTCTCCTCTAACTCACCTCCTACCTGTGGAGCGTAAGAACGTCTCCTTCTGCTCTAACTCACCTCCTACCTGTGGAGCGTAAGAACTTCTCCTTCTGCTCTAACTCACCTCCTACCTGTGGAGCGTAAGAACTTCTCCTCCTCCTCTAACTCACCTCCTACCTGTGGAGCGTAAGAACTTCTCCTTCTCCTCTAACTCACCTCCTACCTGTGGAGCGTAAGAACTTCTCCTTCTCTTCTAACTCACCTCCTACCTGTGGAGCGTAAGAACTTCTCATTCTCCTCTGACTCACCTCCTACCTGTGGAGCGTAAGAACTTCTCCTTCTCCTCTAACTCACCTCCTACCTGTGGAGCGTAAGAACTTCTCCTTCTCCTCTAACTCACCTCCTACCTGTGGAGCGTACCCACTAACAATGTTCAACATGACACCCTTAATCTCCAGCTTTTGTCCATCTGACACTCGGTTCTCCTCTAGAACACTCTGCACCAACTCTTCCTTCAAGGTAACTCCTCCTCCATTCCTCTTTCTGCTCCGTTATAAACAACTTGATTCCTGCTCCTCAGCTTCTAGCCTTGCTTCCTTTCCACCTGGACTCATAACACATCAACCTTTCTCCTCATCATCATGTCCACTGGCTTTTCCCGCCATTGTCCCAACATTTAAAGTCCCTACTCTCAAAACTAAACTCTTCCATTCCCTCTTCTCTCACTGTTGATGCACTGGCCTTCCTCCTCTTCTTTGTCTTTGTCTTCAACCCACAGTAATCCAATTTCCAGCAGCGTCCCGTGGGTTAAAATCGCTGCTGGCAGTAATTTTTAACCCGGATTTTTAACCAATGATTTTCTTTCTCAGTAAAACATTTTTAAAGTTTTATGCAACGGTCTATTTTTCCTCAAATCAACCACAATAAACTCAGTTCCGAGTTGATAATTTTGTGTTTCCTGCAAAGATGAGGGAAAGTAGATGTAAGATCACTGTTTCCTGTTAAGATATAAGTTTTGGTTTCAGAAACACAACCCAGAAAACTGTGGCTTTATTTCTGTTTAGTTAGCTCCGTTCACAAACCAGTCGTTGAGCCAGTTATGATGCATCTCTGATGGCACTGCTGATAATTGTAAAATGTGTGCTCAAAACTCTTCTGCATGACTCACAGATATGAGATAAAACTATCTGAATGTTGCAGGTTCTAATAATGGTCAGTGCAGTGATGGAAAATTACTCATGTGCAAGAGGAGCAGCTAAAATACAAAAAAATAAACACTTGAAAGAGTGTTGTAATAGATAGTAATGTCAGTGTGTCAAGATAATTAAACTTGTCAGCAAATAATTTAATAATTTGGTTCCAGTCTCCAAATAAATAGATTGAAATTAAGAAAAAATAGTAAATTATATATATACATACATACATACTCAGAATTGATTTATTTGCCATTGTCAGTGAAAGGATTCACAAATGTTTATTTTTTCTTGGTGCAATCGTACAACATGAAACATAAGTCCACGATCATCTACACTGTCTTCTGGCTGTTCACCTCCAGGTTGTTGCTGCTGCACCAGGACACCAGCCGGTCTACCTCCCTCACTTTAACGGACTGATGGCTGGAGGTGCAGCAGTTAGTGTACAGGGAGAAGAGCCAGGGAGAAAGTACACAGCGCTGGGGGGGATTCAGAGCTGATAGAGTGTCCGAGACCAGAGTGTCCGAGACCATAGTCTCCAGCCGCACATGCTGCCTCCGGCCTGTTAGGAAGTCAATGATCCACCTGCAGAAGGAGTCGTGTGCATTGAGCTGGTACAGCTTGTCCTGGATCAGTCCCGGGAGGATGGTGTTGCAGTTCTTCTGAGTCGCTTTGGTGCTATTAGATCAGAATGAAAATTCTCACAACTATTAGTTCAACCTCCACAACATTTAGTCATTTGTGCTCATCATAGCAGCACTTTCTCCTTCCTCTGAACAAGTTGCTAATGCTTTTGGACATGTATCAGTTGCTTTCATACAATTATCTGCTGTTTTATAACATTATTATTTGCTTATGTCATGTCAGTCAAAATGAACTATACTTATGGATGCTGAATAGTCGTTCCCAATAAGACTATTCCACAACCCTCTGCATTTATCCGGGCTTGGGACCAGCTCAGGGGAGAAACTACCTGCGCTACCTATGAGGTTGCATTACTCACTACCACCCCGAACTACAGCAATGTGTGTCTTTACTGTAGTTTTAAAATGGTTGTACAAGCAGTGTGTAGTGTTGTCTTGAGCATTTTCAGGTAGTGTCACTGAGTTCTGACCTTTTTTTGCATTGTAAAACACTGAGAGAATAAACTCATCATGAAACCTGAAAAAGCCATTTGACTCTCTTGTTCATAAACGATGGTGTCAAGACCTCTCATTTTGATGACACTGGCAGTTTCACTGACATGAATACTTAGAGCTTCAGACATCAAGAAATAATTTTTGTTCTGAAATTTATTGAGGACAATTTGGAGACCAACCAAAATTTTGGTGAATTATTTGTATTTTTTGCATACCGTACATTTTTATATCCTTTCTATGTAAGAACTTCTCAGTAATATTGGTCAATTTGTATTTATCTAATTGTGATATGTCAATCATGGGCATAAACATGGCCACTTTCAATAGCATTAATTTGTTTCTCGTCGGCACACCCTCTGTCATATAAAGCAGACCTGGTGTCGCCGTCTCTTCATAGCTGTGGAGATGATGTGGTTCCTATTCCTCTCTGTGGTTCTTGTTGAATCACTGTTCTTTCTTCAAGGTAAGTGACTATTTACCTTATATTTGCACTCTTTGTCTCAATTAAAACTGGGCAGTGTTTTGAACCCTTGAGATAGAGAAGAGTAAAGTAGTGCTTGCTAGATATTCTTGAAAGATAACTCATGAATAGGAAGGAAATGTGAAAGTGAAATTACTTTTACAGTGAAATCTTTAAAAAAATTAAAAAAAAGACATATTTGGATTGATTAGTTAATTTATTTAATTTATAGAGCTTACAAAAGGAGAATAAAATATGTTTGTTATCAAAATATTTGCTAATTATTTAATATGTAGAATTAATGTTGCCATTTGCTGCAATGTTGATTTTATAATTTGGATTTCTATAAATGAAATGATGCATTTTATATACGTCAATGTCAATTTGAATCTTAAAATAATATATATTAATACATTTTTACAAGTTTTGGAAAATATTGTATTTTAATACAAGATTCCTTGTCATCACTTACGGATGAAATCAGTTAGTCAGTACTAAACAATTTAGAAAACATACCAGACTTTGTCAAAGCTGTCTTTCAATAACATATATAACAAATTAAATATATAATTGAATGTACTGTATTTTTCTTTTTTTTTTTGGATGATGATTTTTTTTTGTTTTACAATTTAGCAGGTTTAGATTCTTTTATTTGCTTTTAAACCTGTAAATGATCTTGCCGCTGCCGACTGCTGTGAGCTTCTTCAGCGCCCTGCTCTTACTCAACAACTAAGGTCAGCTGACCAGCTGCTGCTGGAGGTTCGGAAGTCTTGGCGGAAGCTCAGAGGAGATTGTACGCGGGCTGTTTTTAAAACTGCTCTGAAGACTAATTTTTACTCTCAACACGGCATGAGACATTTGGTCTTGTTATTATTTATTTATTTATCTATTGTCTTTTTAATGGTTTTTATTATTATTTTATTATTTGCTTCATGTTTTTATGTTTAGTTTCTTGCTTATTTGTGTTTGTTAGAATTATTTATGTACAGAATATTGTTTCAGCTCGTGGTTGTTTAAGTGCTTTATGAATAAAGTTGACTTGAGCGTTCAGGTTGCAATTTAAAATAATGAAATAATAACTATGATTACTACTCTCTCACCTTTATTTGTAGTAATCTTTGAATACTTGTACAATTACTTTTAATATATATATATATAATATATTTTTTTAAATATATTTATTTATTTATTTCGATCATGTAAACAACAAAGAATAAAAATGATAAACAACGCCGAATACATGCTCACACATACATATACATATACATACATACATGCATATATATATATATACATACATATATAAAGACATATTCACACACACGCATCACATGTAATAGTAATTAATAATAATAACTCAAATAATAAATAATAGCCATAATGCAGTAACTATGCCGTTTACATGAGCGAAAAGGAGTAGGAATAAGTATGTACTTATTTAATCCTACCCCTTCTAAACTTAAACATTATCTCTAATTATTCATTTTCTAGCCAATGTACATAGCATCCTCTACCTTTGTATAGTCAACATTTATTGCCAATGAAGATAGATTCTTGATTATGATTGTAATCAATTCAGGACACCAAAAGGGAAATCTATTTAAAAATAGTAATAATAATTTGTTACATAATTAATATCATTGAATAATTTGTATCATAACTCATATTACGGGGCAGCAGTGGCTCAGTGGGTTGGGCCCTGGGCTGGGAAGCGGAGAAGTCCCAGCTCTGGTGAAATATGGAGTGTGGGCTGGTGACTGGAGAGGGGCCAGTCTGCCTCCAGAGCACTGCCGAGGTGCCCTTGAGCAAGGCACCGTCCCCGCAAATGGCTCCAGGTGCGCCGACCACGGTGGCGCCTTCACCCTACTCCCTCTCCGTGTGCTAGGGCCCTTTGAAACACGTATTAGTGTGTGGTTGTTTCAAGGGGTCCGTTGTTCTAGGGCAGGCATGGGCAAACTACGGCCCGGGGGCCATATGCGGCCCCTTGAGCTTTTTAATCCGGCCCGCCGAACTTTCTCAAATTCTGTCATTAAATTAAATTTTATTATAGTTACACCTCGTTCATTTTCCTTTTCCCGGTAATGCTACTTGTAAAAGGTCAAATCCTTTCATATAATGTCTTTTACATGTCATTTATATTAGTTCTCACAAACACTCCATCCATCTGTTTCCTGGTCACATTTTAGAACCCATTGTGGCCCGCGAGTCAAAACGTTTGCCCACCCCTGTTCTAGGGTGAAAATTCGATTTCATTGTGTGTGTCTGCAGATGATGATTAATAAAAGCATTTCATTTCATTTTCATTATCATAGTTGGTATCATAGCAGAAAAACAAATAACAAATTTGTATCAATTTGTAATCTTTAATTTATTTGATTATTAATATCCATAATATCCAATAACAGAGAGGGAAGTCTCACTGAGTTATGAGGTGGCTTCTTGTGGACGGTGCATCATCATGAAAGATGGATAGATTGATTTACTCTACTTCTCTGAGTTTATTTAAGCAGGTGATGCAAACAGGCTGATTCTTAAGAATGGACGCAACCCATGTGAAGGCCACATTGAAATCTACCATAACAGCACATGGGGCCATGTTGGGGATACTCAGTGGAGTACAAACACTGAAGAAGTGGTGTGCAGGAGCGCTCACTGTGGAAAGCACGTGTCGACAGAGAACATCCTGCGGCCTGTTGGTAGCAAAGTGTGGCTGAATGATTTCAAATGCAATGGAAAGGAGAATCATTTGTGGGACTGTACAATCCCTGGTTGGAGTGTCAGTTTATATCGACAGGACGCTATGAAGTGGATCAAATGTTCAAGTAAGCAGTTTTTCCAACTGAGTTTCCTGTAATTGAGATACTATATGAAATGTGACATTTGGGGGGAACACATTCAAGTCAAAGTCAAACCTTCTGCAAAACAAACTATGACATGATGTAGATCAGGGGCGTCAAACTAATTTTGCATCAGCATTATGGTTGCCCTCATAGGGCCAGTTGTAACGGTAACACAGTGTAAATGTAACTAAATGTAATGTAATGTAAATTAAATGTAACTACTCCTTAACATGTTGCTAAAGAACTGTATTTATTATTTATTACTACTACATAATTAAGTTACAAACATTACATATGCAATTGCATAGTTGTAAAAATACATGGATACCTTATTGCTGTAATAATCTCATTTGAGGTTATGTAATCGCCGGCGTCTGTCTGTAAGCAAGATAACTCAAACGTTTCTGGACGGATCCTGATGACATGTTCAGGAAATGTTGGGAATGTTACCAGGAACAGATGATTCTGGTGACGATCCAGAGGGGATCATGGATTCCTGAAAATTCTTCATTAGTATTACAGTCAATAGAGTTTAAAAATCTATTCCTCAATATCTCGGTTGATTATTGATCTTTATTATTGATCTTTATGGATTTTGACAGAGTCATGTTGGGTGGGGGCCTCTATCCTACCACCGAATTTAATCTGGATAGGATTCAGAATGGAGTCAGTAACAGATATTTAATTTTAACATTAAAACCCATTTACAGATTAAAAATCAGTTAAAAATACACGACTCAGATTCACTTTTATTTTTCATGTTTCTAGGTACCTAGAAACTTTGTTTGTTTTTTGCTCCTCTAGATGAAATAAAAATAAGCTTGGATGGATTTGAATGTGCAGGAGCTGTCAAATACTCCACTGACGGAGGGAAAACGTCAGGCTACATTTGTGACGACAACTGGGGTAAGACATTAATCCAATAGAAACCAGTGTGCAAATGTTGGCACTGTGAGGGAATCGAAGAAGAAAAGGGACATTTTGTTCAAGTGCAAAAGATTATAGAGTGCAAATCTCCATGTAAAGTTCTGTAAATTGTTTTCTTTGTTTCTACATCTCATATGACTGCATATGGTATATTATAGGCACTGTTGCTAATCTAAAACATATGATAATACATTATCATTTCAATTTTACTTCCTGCAAATATTTAGATTCCCCATCAGCTTTTTGGCCACACCTGTTTTCAGTTCAAATTTAGCATATATACTATCTAAGATTCACTTCCTGTTTGCCAGATTTCCTTTTTTTAATTTCCTTTCACAAATCAATATCTGATGCTTTAATTAATTTTGCAGCGATCCCTTGTGAGACTCCTCAGTTACATTTAGATATTTAGATTTTACGTTTAGATATTTAGATTACATCGATTAATATTTAATTTATATCCCTTTAATTTCTTTTCCCCTGGCCCTGAATTGTCCGTTTGTGTAATCCTTGCATTTGAGCCAACCTTTTGAACTTGGACCATCACAGAATCAATGTATAAATCATCCCTCATACAGGACCAAATGAAGCCAACATGTTGTGTCAAAGCCTCGGCTGTGGCACATCCATTGAGGTTCCACATCTGATGGTTTGGAGGGAATTTGAAAGTTCAGCAAAAATGAAGATTGCGTGTTCGGGGATAGAAAATGTCGATAATCTGTGGCAGTGTGCCACAAATCATGATACAAGTTCATGCTCAAGCCCTGCTTCTGTCAGATGCTCAGGTAATAAACGCACGCTTGATACAAGTTTACTTGAGTGACAAATTGTATCTGTGAATTAAAAGAGTTACCTTAAACAGGTCATTTGAGAATGCAGCTCAGAGGAAACACACCAAACGTCTGTCGTGGGCAGCTAGAGGTAGAGGAGGACGGCAACTGGAGACCTCGTAGAAAGTCTACTACGGTGAGCCCTGATAAGTGGTGTCAGCGGATGTACTGTGGTACTAATGCCAGCCACAGTCTGGATGGCATGGAGCTGAATTGCACAGGTAATTCATTTAATGTTTAGCCGCTATGTTTCTACAAACTAGCCTTTTAGTTGTTGGATTCTCACATTAAAATTCACCTGCCCTCTTGAGCCAAATCAAAAAATATTCATTATATTTTTATTCCCCATAGGCAATGTCATAGTAGGTTTAATGGACAAGAATAGACCCAGCAAGTGCTATGGGGCAGTTTATGTTCTGGTGAATGCTTCAAGACATCCTGTGTGTGCTTCCAAATGGACCAGTAAAGAAGCTGAACTGGTTTGCCGGGAGCTAAACTGTGGGAAAGTGAGTCTTCAGCGTCAGTTTTTAGGAATAAAAAGTAAATTAAATACAGCTTTATATACCATGTGTTAAACAGCAGTGACTGTTGTGACACCCACATCACAATAATAGATGCTAAAATATATCAGCGGAATAGTACTGTCAGGAAAAGTAAGAACCGCAGCATCTTAGTATTAGCAATCATTAGCCAAACTTTCAATTTAACTAAAAAAGAAATGGTGATGGTCTGTATAAACTTGTACGTTTTAAACCAAGTCGATGGAAGCTGTGCTGAGCTATCTTCTATCTTCTAGTTGGTTGGTCAGGCCACGATACGATCACACGTTCAAAATGGGATCATGGACAACGTAATCTGCTCAGGCAAAGAGTCCTCATTGTGGTACTGTAGAGCAAAGCGAGACAGCAAGCCATTCTCCTGTTCTTCTCAGGCCTACGTAGTCTGTGCAGGTGAGACCTGGCAACAATCATGCCGTTATAATCTCTTCCCGGAGCTTTCTAAATGTGGAATTCTGTAAATGCCAAGGAGTGAGTGACTGCCAATGTAAGTGCAATAAGAGCTTTATATATAATATGTGTACCATTGTTCATAATACTGCTCTTATTTTACAGGAAGTGTTGATGTGAGATTAGCTGATGGTCCTGGAAGATGTGCTGGGAGAGTGGAAGTCCAGTATACTGGCCAATGGAGAAGGGCTGATAAAAAAGGTTGGACAGACACCAATTCTGATGTTGTCTGCAAGCAATTGAAATGTGGGAATAAGAGAAAATCCCCATATCCTGGTGATTTCAGCCAGGGCTCCGGTGATTTCCTGGCTAAGGCTGTGAATTGTAGTTCCAATGCCCTCCATATATCTGAGTGTGTTAATTTCTCAAAGGCCGCATCTGGGGAGAAGTTCATGATAGCGATCACCTGTGAAAGTGAGTATTTCTTCCATATTGTCATTGTCTTGGCCCAGAGACAGTGTTCGTAGAGGCCCGGAGGTGAACTTGAGTCATTTGACTTAGCTCTTGTCTACAGAAGGTTAAGTGTCAACAGGGAAAGTAAAGATAACTTGTCTTTCGTAGCACCCATTGCTAATACTGTTAGAGCAGGACTGATCAACTGAAACATTCTCAAACAAATTGTATGTGTCGTTGAGCCTACATGTATTGACAGTGAAATTAACTAAATAGATCAAGAATAATTTACATGAGGAAGGGAGTAGTTTTTTTTTTAATTGCTCAAACACAAAACCCAATTTCCTAAACCAAATGACCAGTTCTCTAAACACATTTAATACAACTAGCCCCCATTTGCCAAAACCATAAACACATTTCACACGAAGACACACAATTCACAAAACACAATCCCCCTTTTCTCATAAATCTAAACACATTTTGTCTTGCGAAAACACAAGTTGCCAAAAAAAACCCTGCTCAAATTCTCAAATTAAAGCTCGGCTTGCCACAGTCTGCAAACTTTGAACACAATGAACACACCTGGCTTCATTCATTTAACATAACGACTCAAAATTGAAGACACTTGTTGCAAATGAGGTGGCCACACCTATAAAATCCAGTCCAGAGTGCTGTTTGCTGGAGGCAGAGGCAGAGAAACTCGCACCGTCATTACAGATGAGTGCGGGTGCTACAGTTCAGTGTAAAACATAAATAACCATCACACCCTGAACATTGTGTTTTCAATGAGTGTTGTGTGTGTGATGGATCCTCTGCAGTGTTTGCATTGAGTTGTAGCACAGTGGAGCATATGCTGTATTTTCTGTAGATTAACATACTTATGTGAAGCACACAAATCTATGAATGCCCGATACTCTAGAGTAATATATTTTGAGAACAGATAATAATGTGCTTTGGCAGTTGTGCAACAACAGTATAATCTGTTTCAATTTCCAAGAAGTTAACATTTAAACTTTAACCAAAGTCATTTATCATTGAATAGAAATGTTCACAGGTTTTTTTACACAGATAATCATATTCAAAATATCAGTCAGGAGTTCAGGGGCCTCGCATAACAAATACCACTGTACCATATTCACCCCCCTCTTTTTGCTTATTTTTACAGGGCAACATTTCCTGAAAGTGACATCAGCTCTACATTTTAAACTCCATATTAAACATTTAATTATGGCAACAAACTCCTCACCATTGGGCTTAAATCTAGTTTCAGGAGGCATTGTTTATTTTGATTTTGATTTTTCTATACGGTATACTATTCTACGAGGGGAGGGGGAAGTGCCCCTCACCTTAGTGATCTGGACAGAATGCCAACTGAGCATAATGGATCTGCTTAGTACCGTTCATCTCATTCTTTTTTTCAGAGCACATAGTCGTATTTCTCAAAGCAAATCGTTCCTGTTCTGGCATGGTGGGGATAGAGCAGGGTGGAATTCCCTACTGGCTGTCTGGTTCGAAGGAGACATGGAACTTGGCATCTGCAAACACCGTCTGTCGGCAGATGTCCTGTAGGAAAGCCCTGGAATTCAACTCAGTCCCCAGCACTCATATGAAAGGAGACATTTGGATTGGTTCGTACGAGTGCTCATCCAACAATGCATCTTTGTTTGAATGTAAAAATGCAACTCTGCCATCTGACCACTACGACACTATTGCTACTGTGGAATGTTCAGGTAATGAGAAGAAATCTGTGAAACGGAATTTAATTTAGTATAAGTTGTTGTTATGCTGTGTTTGTTACATCACTGGTCACCATAGCCTGGTTCAACAAAGTAATAATGAATGTGAAATCACTCAAATGCACTCAAATCCATCCAGATCAGATCCACTGAACCTTAAACTGTTGACTCAGGCATTGTGTTCAGAATAATCCAAGTCCTCAGACACTCTGAGATTCCAAATTGATTGGAAAATATGTTATTTACACCAATTTTTACACTTAAGAATTCACAATGACATTGAAGTTTAAAGCATGCACACTCTGAGGATGGTGCAGAGCTTTGACTGTGGGTACGTGCACAGCTAAATGAAAGTAATACAAGCTCACAATATCTATACTTCAATATTCGCCTGCGCCACAAATGAAGAGCTCAGCTAGTGCTGGAGCAAAGCGTTCTACTGTCACTCTACTTTCATCTTAGAGACTGTAGCTTGAGGAAAGAGTGTGGTGCAGTGTTGTGTACTGTGAGCTCTGGACTAATTTGACTTCACCCCTCTTTCCACTGGTATGAGAGTGAGAACATAGTCATCCGTCAAGAAAATCTTGAGAAATAATCGCTGATGCATCGCGTTGTTCTTCTTTTGGTTTTTGCAACAGGAAACATTAGCGTAACCCTATCCAATAGTTGTTGGGGGAACGTCAACGCTTGTGTTGAGGGGAATTGTGGGAATGTATGCGAAGACACCTGGACCAAGCACAAGTCCAGCATGCTGTGTGAAAACCTGAACTGTGGGATCCCAATCAGGACCAATGGACAACCTGGAAAAGGGAGGGTGATCATCAAGAGTGTGCACTTGACAAATCACACAACCAACCTGAACCAGTGCAACCTCGTCTTAAACAGTAAAAAAGATACCAGCTGTGACCACAAACCAGCCTACGTTGTTTGCTCAGGTAATAGATAAATCCTCACATATCCATCGCATTTGGTTATGTTTATTCTTCTGGCCATGCAACTACTCAGGGGTACTTCTGAGGCTGACAATCCCTCATACTTGTTACGTGGTAATCAGGTCAAATCAGAGATATTCTATTTTTCCCTTGTTTGTACATACAGTACATCTGTACTGCACACAGTATTTCTGTGATGCCTGTTTTAATGTTTACTGTGCATCTGCACCATGTCTTAGCTTTTGTTTTTGTTTATTGTGTCAATAATAAAACTGTTCTGTAATATTTTCTTTCTTTAACCTAACAAATCATATTTAGAAAATTAAAGCAACTGAAAACAATGCAGTATAATTATGGAAAAGATAAATAAATGTCAATTTTAAAATGGATTAGAAATATAGGAGATCTTAAAATACAATATGTATACAGTAATACAATTGAATTAAAATGAAACATAAATAGTAAAGCTTATATATAATAATATTCAAAAGAAAAAGTTCCTTATAAATGCAACAGTTTGATATAATGTACATGAAGGCACAGTACTTCACTTTCCTAATTTACGTCCATTCGGACTCATAATTCGGATAGTACTTGTATTGTCCAACAGTGTATATTTTTCTATTAACCTTTTTTCCTTAAGGTTAATAAGGTGTGCCTTTCATTGTTTGCTTACAGGAAGTCTCAAAACCAGAATCACTGCATCTCGACAGAAATGCTTTGGAACTGTGGAGATGTATTCTGAAGGTCAGTGGCTCCCCGTGTGCGTCGATGCTCTTCGAGACAATGTAACGCAAAAAATAATCTGCATGGAGGAGAAATGTGGAGAAGCTGTAAATGTGAATGAGCATTTTGGACCGAAAACAGCATGGCCTCGTGTCATTTCACAAATTCAGTGTCTTGCAAATAACAGTAACTCGTTTAAAGCATGCACAATGACTTCTGATCGGCGAAACTGCACCCAGGGTGTCCTCCAGTGCTCCGGTACGTTTCGCGATTTCATCTTCAGTGGGCATGATTTTGATTTTGAATTCCTTCCAAATATATAAAGCATTGTCTGAATCTGCTCATCACAGGCTGGCGGAAGATGGAGCTGAAATTTGGCAAAGCATGCAGTGGAGCTGTGTTTGTTCACTCAGAGAAAGGTAGACAGGCTGTCTCCAGTGAAGGCTGGACAGAAGCTGAGGGAAACAGGCTGTGTCAGGATCTGAAATGTGGCAACTTCAAGTTTAACACATCAACTAAATTCAATTATTTCTGGAATGGAAGCTTCAACTGCGAAGGTGTCAAAGATCCAATGAACATCTGGGCCTGTGAAAAACCAGCTTTGTCTGCACCGAATCAGCTCAATATTGAATGTGATGGTAAAAAACATTTCCCCCTCTATCTCTTTCTCTCTTTCATCAAATTATCTTTCGTCAGACTAAATTTTTTAAACTAAATATGTGTTTTGTGATCAGGTTCAATGACCTGCTCATTCTGGATTAAATACTGTCAATGTCTTTATTCTCTGCATTCAAAACATCTTCATCCATCCATCTTCCACCGGTTATCCGGGGCTGGGTTCTCGGAGGCAACAGTCTCACAAGGGATTTCCATACTTCCCTGATCCCAGACACTTTACTCCAGCTCTTCTGGGGGGGATCTCGAGGCGGTGTCAGGCCAGCCGAGAGACATAGCCTCTCCAGTGTGTCCTAGAGCAGCCTGACTCCTCTCGATGTGGAGGGGCAGCGCCTCGACTCCAAGTTCTTCCCTGGTGACTGAGCTCCTCACCCTGTCTCTAAGGGTTTACCGAGCCACCCTTTGGAAGAAACTAATTTTGACCTCTTGGATCTTGTCCTTTTCAGTCATGAAGCAAAGCTCCTGACCAGAGGTGACAGTAGGAATGTCGATTGACCGATAAATCGATAGCTTTGCCTTTTGTTTCAGCGCCTTCTTTACCACGACATACCGATACAACGACTGCATCACTGCAGCTGCTGCACCGATTTGTCCGTCAATCTACCGCTCCATCCTTCCCTGACTCGTAGACTACAAGATACTTGAACTCCTCCACTTGAGGCAAAGATTCCCCACCAAGCCAGAGAGGGCAGACCGCATTTTTTCAGTCACCATGGCTGTGGATTTGGAGGTGCTGATCCTCATCCCCCTTGATCCACTCTCGGCTGCAAACTGCCCCAGTACACGCTGGAGGTCCAGGCTTTGTTCCCCAAACCAGACCCCCTCTGGTCCCTGACTGCACCTAGAAATGCAGAGTCCAGCCCCTCTCGAGCTGTTGGGTTCCAGAGTCAAAACTGTAGGTGGAGGTGAGGCCGATTATATCCCTCCCAAACAGGTGACATTCCATGTCCCAAGAGCTAGTCTCTGTGTCCGGGGATCGGGTCTTCGAGACCCCATCTGTCGACTGCCACCCAGTCCACATTGCACCCGTCCGATATGGTTCCCACTGCGGATGGTGAGTCCACCCGAGGTCGGACCCACGTCACCCTTTTGGGCTGAGTCCGGCCCAGCCCTGTGGGCAGAGGCCCGGCCAACGGATGCTCACAAACCAGCCCCGATCCCACGCTCCAGAGTGGGGCCCAGAATCTGATCTGCGTATAAAAACACCTATAAGAACATTTAATTTGTGTCAGTTGGCCAGTTGATGTGGCAAAGTCACAACAATGCAAAAAATATGTTTTATTGTTGTGGTTGGTCATGTCCAAAATAGTCCAGATAAGGTTGTAGTGAATAATACATCAAAGTTAACAGCGCTTTATAGGCTCATGTTTTCAGCTAATCCTCGTGTGGTTTTTTTCAGACTGTTTAACGTGAACTTACTTCAGGTTCATCCACACTTTCTTTCAACGTGGGATTTGATTCATCCAGTTCATTCTCCTTGTGACATTTATTATCAATAGTCTTGTTGTATTGTTGCTTTCCAGACGAGCCAAAGATCACCCTTTCAGAGAAATGTGCCGGTGAAGTCAAGATAAACAACATCAGTGTGTGCAGCAGTCACTGGAACATGGACTACTCATTCTTGGTTTGTCAGGAACACGGTTGCATCGGCGCCATTTCCTTTGATTCGACACCACCTAATCCAAAGGAGACGTACCACCACGTCAGCTGTGAGGACTACCATCACAATCTCGGCCAATGCAACAGATATATGTCAAAGTGTGACGGAGGACTGGTGTCCATCGTCTGTGCTGGTTAGTTTGGATACAACCATCCTGTTCTCTGACTAATGAAATGTCCACAATGATTTAACCCTTATGCGGTGTTAGGGTCCGAACGGACCCGGTTAACACCAAATGAAGATAAATAAATTAGCACAGCATAAGGGTTAAAGAACAAACCAGTGGAATTTACCAAATTAAGACACATGAACTCTTCTCACAAGAGATTTTACTGAGGAGTCATTATATTGTGACCAGAGCTTTAACACATCTCCTGAATCTAGCACAGTTTGAGCATTTTCAAGGTTTGCATGTGCCTTTAGTCCACAATGCAATAGTGAATCCATTAATATGGCTTGAATTACAGCCAGGAGATGAGTTTAGGTTAACAATGTGGCACACAGTGAAGCTGCTAGTTGTTGCTGCATCTAAGGACTGTTATAAATATGGTGGCACGGTTACGCAGTGGATATCGCTGTCGCCTCACAGCAAGGAAGTTCCAAATTCGATTCCTATCTGTACAGAGTTTGTATGTTCTGTTTGTGTTTTCACCTCCACAGACATGCAATTTAGTTGAATTGATCACTTCAAATTGTCCGTAGGTGTGAGTGGTTGTCTGTCTATGTGTTGCCCGCAATGCGCTGGCGATACATCCAGGGTGCTTTCTACCTCTCACGTGTGGCCAGCTGGGATAGGCTCCAGCATTACCAGACAATTGAGGCTGTCTCTTCCACAAGAAAATGCATGGATGGATGGTTGAGATATCTAAAAGGAAAATCATTCCAACCGCACATCTCTGTGCATGGAACATTCTGGTCCGAATATTTCCCTAGTTTTCCCAGTGAGTCACTAAAGCTGGAGTCATAATTCTTAACTTTTTTTGTGTGATAAATAGAGGATAGTATAATTCTTAACTTTTTCTGTGTGATACATATTTGAATTAACCACTGATTTAATCCATCAGATACATATATTGATACTTTGAGAGTAAGTACACTGTGTGTAAGTAGAATGTGACATGAAGGAACCCTCCCTTATTTTTGATCATTCTGTTTTTGGATTTGTGCTTTACCTCATCAACCCCCCCTCCTCCCAGCTTTGCTTCAGCTTCATTTACCAAAGTTGATTTTTTCTTTCTTTCTTTCTTTTCCAGGTGATTTGAAGTTCAAGACGACAGAAAATTGTGGAGGTCAGATTCAAGTCAATTATCGAAATCAATGGGAAAAAGTGTGTCTCCTGTCATTTCCCGCTGAGCAGAAAGAAAAACTGTGTCATCATCTCCTTTGTCCTGGTCACAATGATAGCTTAGCAATACCCAACAGGATACAACTGGTAGGTATTTGAAGTATCTCATTTGAAGCAACTCATTATTCTTGCAAAATCTGTCTATCTAACTATAAGTCGTTTCTTTAAATGCATCCAGTCTTTATTATTAACCTCTAATTGTTTTAAGACAAATTTACATTTAAAGGACACGGAGAGCTTAGAAACAGCGCTGGATTGTACTAACGACTACAATTTCAAGTACTGTGTCAAGAGCTGGTCCTGTGGTTCACTGAAACCAGCCGAGATCTATTGTAACGGTAAGCAAAACCATGAAAACAGTCTTAAAACGTTGGGTTCATATTGCTGCATGGCACAGCTGCCCCGCTCTGTGATTACATGCTGAGGATGAAATCTCGATGTTTGATTTCAGGTTATGAGAGAAAGACACCTGTTCTCAGCAGATCCCACAAAGTGTCTATCATCCTGGGGGCGGGGCTTATCTTGGTTCTGGTTGTAGTGATTTTATTTTTGTGCATCAAGACAGCCAGCAAATCTGCATTGTGTGAGTTTTTATAAATTTAAGAGTTACTTTTTGTTTCGGTTTTAATTATTTAATTTAAAAAAACGTGTCAATCAAACAGATCAAAAGCAAAACAACTCAGCGATTGTTTTCTCATCGTCATGAAAAAAGCGTAGAGGAGCCTTTGTGCCACTAGAGGTCAGACTTCCTGTGTTAGATAAATGTAAATGTCCTTATTTTTCATTTGAAACATTACAGGCAGCACATCAGTTTAACTCAATAAAGCGTATCAAAACAGAAATATGTGTTGTTGTTGTTATTATTATTATTGACAGGCAGTTTTTTGTCATTTATAAAAATGACTTCTTAATTTTCTTTTGATATAGTCAAAATGAGGTCAAATAAAAAAGTCGAGCCCAAAAGTCGCAAGCATGATGATGTCTCAAGAGGAGCAGAGAAAGGTCATCACAGTAAGTCTGAAAACATAAATATTTATTCATACTATTTTGTTTTTTCATTAAAATATATATATTGAAAATTGAATCCTAATAGCAGTAGGAACACATTTAAAACAAATGAAATGCCCTTGAGCTATGAGTAAAATTCTAAATTTCGATATTAAAGAAACTCCTGGGTTACAGTTATATGTCTGTTTGATGTTTGTTGAATTGTTGGTCTGTTATGTCTCATTTAGCGTATTACTATTTATTTTTATTCTGTAAATATGTAATTTTACTTCTATTCTTTTAGGGTTAGGGACTGCAGCTGAAAAACAGCCCTTTGGCTAACTCTGGCATATTGGCTGAAATGTATGTAAAGTTGTTGTTTTTCATGCAGAGTTCAGGTCAGAGGCTGAATGCATGATGGAGGCCGGAACACAGAGCATTTCCTCTTATGATGATATTGATGAAACGTTCAAGGCTCAGCCACTGAGCTTTCAAGCCACCACTGCTGCCATCCCCCGAGAAAACTACTTTTATGAAGGTAGCGTCTGTAAAGTTTCGATTCATTTCATTCACATAATTATTATTATTTTTACCCTTTAAAAGACAGTAGAGGTTCTCTCGCCGTCACTCTAATTTTAACTCAAGGTGTTCTTAGCAGATGGGGCGACCTGTGAGGTGGACGGCTTGGAGGAGGCCTATGATGACATTGATGGCTGCCCTGAAATCCTTCAGGCTAAAGCTGAAATACACAGCAGTCCACAAAATGCCCCTGAAACTGTGGCATTGGCCCATCTCGGACTGATGCGAGAGGGTGAGGACTAGGCCAAGGCCGGACGGGTGAGAGACGATTGGGTTTAAATTCCAAACTGACATCATGAATTTTATGTTCTTCAAGCCATTTTTGTTATCTTTTGTTATTTTTAGATCAGCTAAACGAGCTAAGCTAATTCTCTTGTTTGTTTAGCTTCCTGATATGAGATGTTAATACAGTATTATCCTCCGCTTTCATTGTTTGTCTTCAACAATAATGTCAAACTGTCATGCGGTACAGCATGTTGGACTAAAGTAGTAAAAAACCTTCTGTAAGCTGTATTTTATGACTATTATCTATTTCATGTTGTCATTTTTATATATTTTTGACTCTTGCTGTATGTCCTGCTACTCAATGTTACCTATAAAATGATACTATTACACATCATCATCTTTTGCAGGACTTACTGCACCTTGTTGCATGAGCGCAATGAATGGCACTGCTACAATAAAGAAATCTGAATGCGTGATTGTAAACAGCTTAATTTCTGAGACTTGTCTTGACAAATTAAAATTCACGATTTACCTCTGAGACTTCAAGGCTTCGGAAAATGGCTCAGATGTTGAGTATCAAACTGTATGTTATATGTCATATATAGTTTGATACACAGCACAATAAGCCATTTTCTCCACAGCACGTCTTTTGAAGGATGCTGAAGAATGTTTTGTTAATATGTACCGTATTTTTTGGATTATACGTCGCTCCGGATTGTAGGTCGCACCAGCCAAAAAATGCATAATTAAGAAGAAAAAAACATATATAGGTCGCACTGGAGGATAAGTCGCATTTTTGGGGAAAATTTATTTGATAAAATCCAACACCAAACAACATATAGCACAAAGAACATGCTAACACGTTTACCAAAATATCAGGTTTTACTCCGAATCACGAAATCCAAGGAAATCTTCATCCTCGGTGTCACTTTTGAACAACTCCCCCAACTCGGCAGGTAGACAAGACGCCGCTTCCTCTTCTACGTCGCTTACATCAGACTCGTCGTCAGTTGCAGTTCCAATTATTCCAGCCCTTCTGAATCCCGACAGGATGGTTACGGTTGTCACTGAAGCCCATGCTTTGTCGATCCATTCAATGACTTCCAGGAAAGTTGCATGGCGCATTCTCCCGGTTGCCGTGAAGCTGTGCTCTCCATCCGTCATCCACTGCTCCCACAGGTTACGCAAAACTGACTTAAAGCTCCTATTCACGGAGATATCAAGTGGCTGGAGTATTTTGGTTAAGCCTCCAGGGATGATGGCAGGTATGGAGTTGAAAACTTTTAATTTATTTTTTAACTGTGGTGTGATGTGCGCTCTCATGCTATCCATCACAAGCAGAGCTTTGCCTGCTCTAAAGAAGCCATCCGGTCGCTTATTATAGCACTTTGTAAGCCACAAGTTCATCATTTCTTGATCAATCCACCCTTTCTCGTTCACGGCGACTTCAACTGAGGAGGATTGGATTTTTGGCATGGTTTTTCGTTTGAAAATGACCATCGGTGGCAGTTTTGATCCGTCTCCACAACATGCCAGCACCGCTGTGAAGTGTGATCTCTCATGACCAGTTGTAACGATATTCACACTTTTTTGCCCTTTCTCTGCAACACTTCGGCCCATGGGGATGTCAAAAGTGAGGGGGACCTCGTCCATGTTAATAATATGATCCGGTGTCACGTTGTGATCACTTACATGCTTTTCAATGAACGCGCGGAAACTGTCAACCTTGGCTTGGAAGTCCGCTGGCAGTTTTTGGGACAGTGTCGTCCTTGCTCTGATAGAGAGGCGTTTGCGTTGCATGAAGCGGTAACACCAAGAAGGTCCTCCCGCAAAGCCGTTTATATTCACCTCCTTGGCCACCACCTGGGCGCGGAGACGCAACTGCACCGTTGACAAACCTCTCCCAGCAGCACGTTGTTCAAGCACCCATGCGTGAACTCGTTCCTCCAACTGCGGCCACCTAGCTTGTTGCCCGCGATTAGCTTTCTTTGTTTTCTTCATTTCAGTAAGCGTAACCTCCGCTTTTCGCCAGTCCCTTACAAGTTTTTCGCTCACTCCAAACTTTCTTTCTGCTGCTCGATTGCCGTTTTCGGCTCCATATTTCACTATCTGAAGCTTGTAAGCCGCGGAATATGACTTTCTTTTCGGCAACATTTTCATTCAGCCCTTCTAATTGGTGTTTTTAGATAACAGGTGTGACAGATAACTCTGAACCTCCAGACACCGCGACAGATTCTGACGGGTCACAGAGTTCCCTGTAACACCTGTTATAGAAATGTGTAGGCTACTGTCTCTGCGCTCACAGATTTTGTAAAAAAAAGCATATATAAGTCGCTCCGATTTATAAGTCGCACCCCCGACCAAACTATGAAAAAAACCGTGACTTATAATCCGGAAAATACGGTAATTGATCTCAACTTGTTTGGAATTGAATGTTTCATTATAGAGATTGCTGCAATTTTGCTGTGCCGACCGACCACTTCAAATCTGTCATCCAAACACTGGCACTGTTCGAAATATTTTGGATACAGTTTCATATCCATGCACTTTAACATTCTCTATAAACACTTTAAAATACCCTGTAGCACCACATTATGTAATAACGCCATTTGTGAATGCGTTATGTGAAAATGTAATACATTTTCATTATGTAATAACACTGCATTTTGTAATAACCGGTGCAATGTGTAACTTATTATTACTATTTATTACAAAATGCAGTGTTAATACAAAATGCAGTGTTATTACATAATGCGGTGTTACACACCCAGTGGCCACAGGCTGAGCGTGCAGTTGTTCGGTGCAAATGCTAATATGAGTGAGGCCATCCGTAAGAGGCCGACAGACACTGGTGCTGCTTTTCAGAGTGAAAGAAATGCTTGAGCCGAACATACTTCGTCAAGTGACACTGAGATCACGGAGCCAGCATTACACCCAAAGGGACCAATTTGCTAACGGCAGCCTTCGTAGAATATGTAAACATCAGACCCTGCCACAGGCTTTGCTGGGGGATCATGATGCAGGATTAAGTCTGTGTGACTGAAGCTGAAATAGATATAGTGAACACATATTCATCTCAGAAGAGGTGACATTTTCATTCAGTGTCCACTTTGCATTCTCTACAGTAGGATCCAATGGTCATGTTTCAGGGGAAGTCAAAGTGTGCAAACATTGAAGTGTTTACTGTAATGTGTTTGAGTAATTCTAAAAATAAATAAATGCCAGGTTGTTTAGATAATCAGAAATTATCTCTGTTTACAATACATCATAGAGTAAATCCTAGTCAGCGATCCGCTGATCCGCTGACTGACTCTCCACCTGCCTTTAAACGATCCTCCTGAAACCAAGGCACTGCTTAACATCAGCTCCTGCAATCCACAGACCGGAAAAGACTGTAGAATGTCTCATCTACAAGAAAAGGGATGGATCAAATAGCATATAGGCTACTATTATTTGAAAGAGGTGGTTCAGACATTCAGACAGTCCCTTCAGGTTGAGTTATAACTTTATTCATTTTTAAATTTTCTTCTAACAGGATAATCATATATTGTTTTCCTTCTTCTTCAATACTGTGTTTTATAAGCAAACTACTGCAAAAGCAACCTCAGCCTCAGCAGCACTTTTAGTGCAAGTTAGCATATTAGAAAAAGTTAGCATGGTTACATGTAAAAGTTAGATGAATATTGCAAGTGGCACTTATTACAATTATTAACATGGAAACATTAACTCAGTACACATACAAAGTGATAATGCAGTACTAGATGTGATAAAGAAAGATGCACATCGCCCTGTTACAGACACAAAAAGATCATGACCTATTCATTCATCCGGGTCTCGTGTCTGGAGCCGAACCCAGCTGACAAATGCAACTTCATAAAATCTTTCTTTCAACCTGATCCAGTGAGAGTTCTCACCATGGCAAGTATTTACCATCACTATTATCGAGTGTACCATCACTATTATCACGGGTACCATCACTATTATCGAGTGTACCATCACTATTATCAAGTGTACCATCACTATTATTGAGTGTACCATCCCTATTATCGAGTGTACCATCACTATTATCACGGGTACCATCACTATTATCGAGTGTACCATCACTATTATCGCGTGTACCATCAGCTCAATCAATGAAAATGCCTTGTCAGGATTTGAGAGGTTTCTTTAATGAGGATCTTTGGCACCTCCTCAATTCATGTGAATAGTTTTTGTATTGTTTTCTAACCATGACATGATACAGTTTTAACATTATTTGTCAGAAGTATTTTCTCTCAGACCATCTGGACCAAATATTCATGACCTTTATATCCATTAAGAATACTCTAATCTGTCTCCCCTGCTGACTTTGTATAGACTGTCCCAACTTATTCAAATACAGATCAAGGTTGACAAAAGTTTCTTTAGCTTCTCAATGTTGTCATTAGTTTTTCTGATGTTGGAGGTGGTGATTTTCCATAACAAACAGTGCTGTATTATTTATAGTGCTCTTGTGTGGCTGCTGTCATCCACAATGCCAGTATAAGTTGTTGAGACCTCCCTCTATCTCTCTTGCTCTCTCTCTCTCTCTCTCTCTCTGTGTGTGTGTGAGAGCGAGATGAAGGGTATAACAAAGGCCTGCCAAGAACTTATAACTGGGGAAGCTAAGTCATTATCTGTTGTAAAAGACACAGACATTGAATCAAACACAGCACGGCGAATAAGATTGGAAACAAAATCCCAATTTTGCTATAATATAATTCAAATTAAGCTCATAACAAAAGGCTTGCTTCCTGGTGGTAGTATAAGCCACTAGCACATGGAAGTCTCAAGATAAAGACTTGACCATGTACAGAGGAGGTATCACAACGTGTGTCATGAGGAATGAAGGAAATTTGTTCTGCCTTTCCATTATGTAAACTCCTTTTCTCACATTTCATCCTCGAGGCATTGGGAATATGCTTACCATTTTTTAATAGCTAAGTAATATATAATTTCCACATTACAAACAGAGCTCCTCTACAATATGTCCAGTGTTTCTGGTAACTGCTTAATGACTGGGACTCAATGAGCAAGGAGAGAGAAGTAAGTAGTCCCATTCATGCGTGTGTATCTATCTCTCACACTGCATGATGATATGCTTGTTAAATATTTAAGTATTGGGAACATGGCATTCATGCTCCACACTTTAAGCAGCGTGAAATTATCTGAGCAGGCAAAGGAACTGCACCACTGGGTTCGGGGGTTGCCGCTGCGGCAGGTACCAGAGACCCTGAGACCAAAGCTCAGAGGTGGAGAACATGGTTGACTCTGTCTCAATGTCCCCAGCCTCTTCCGGGATCTGGGAGAAGTTCTCCCGGAGGTGGGAGTTGAAAACCAAACTGACAGAGGGCTCTGCTAGACATTCCCAGCAGACCCCTAAAACACGAATTGAGAGAGAGATGTTTTTTTTGGAAAACACAGACCACAGGAGCGACGGAGGATCTGCCTGTATGACCACCGTACCATCGCAGAACACAACCCAGCTGAACATGCGAGGCGTCACCGACAGCCTGGAACAGCTTGCAATGTCGATTTGGACGTAGAATGAGGGACAAGGAGTGGTCTCACCGCGCAACACGGAGGTTTCGATATAATGATGAACAGTCAAACTCGTGGCACCGGGTTTCCTGATATTTTCTTTTTGGTAGCAATGCGCCATCTGAGAGGAATCTTTTCTAAAATGAGGAAGAGTAAGAACTATTTCTCAACCTTTTTCCTGCCTGTCAGTTATTTCATGAGGGGGGAGGAAGAGAAATGTAAATTTCACTTACCCACTTAACCATAATATTTAACCATTAACTATAAAGAGGCTCTGGGAAGCTTAGCCTCCCTAAAATTGTCACTAAAAAAATAAAATCCCGAACTTGTTATCATTCCACATCTGCTCGTGCGTAACAACTTCCCTCAACACGTTTGTACAGCCAATCAGTTTGATCTGTGATGATACACAATGAGACATACCAACATCCTGCTGATCATGTTACGTAACAACAGTATGCAACGTTTTGTGGAAGGTTTTGAATCGCGAGAATTTGCTGAAAAAAATGAAAAGAAGAAACCCTGACAGAGCTGACATTAAGTCAAAATAAAAGATGCTTTAAACAAGATATTACTGAGAATCCCTAAAACTGTTTAGACCCCAATACTAAATGTTTGCCCAAATAAAGAGTTTTGCAGATCATTTCTCAGTTGTGACTCAGTTTGTTCTATCAAAATTCAAAATGAATGTCCTGAATGTTGCCATAATCTTTCTCAGAAATGACATCATGATAAAAAAAAATATAATAATAATATTCCACTCATTAGGTCCCAATCACCCCAAATAGCCAAGCAAAATGAAAAATGCAAGCCATGCAAGAGTTCAGGCATACAGGACGTTGTGAGCTGCGGCTGCCGCTACGCTAAGTATGCCGCAGACCCAAACCACTCTGACACCGACCACGTCTCTGCAGAAACTAGCCATCCATCAGCTGTTTAGTTATTGGCCCTTTGTTTATGAAACATCTCATCCTGCTGTAGACCAATCAGAGATTGATGATTGTACCCCCCCTCACTGCTGTGAATACACTCAGAACTAGACTGGAAAGGTTATGATAATGTTTATGTGACCGACAATTGCATTGCAAAAAGGAAAGAACAGATGTCAAGTAATATTTTATTCATTCCAGAGGGAAATTACATATATATATATATATTCTAATACTTATGTGTAATGACAATTTAATGGTACACTATGCTTAAATGTTACACTTTACATGTTATTATGTAATTGCATGAGGCAAAATATAATAGGTCCATATTCTGCATAACAGTCCTCTGTTTAAATGTTTTATATCTACATAACTTTGTTCTGCATACATTCATCCCAACGCAGGAGTTGAAGATAAAATCTAGCCACATAGTCAGTTTTATTCTAATATGTAGTCTGAAATGCATTCAATTATATGATAATCAATCAATAGTAATTAATATATTAACTGTAATAGTTTCCAACGCATTTTTAGAGGACCAACAGGATTGCAAGGCAGGGCGGCAGCGATTATAATGCAGGAATTTTAGTTGGTATTAGTACTTTAGTGGTGTATATACATTATGTATGAAAATATAGTTACTCAAGTAGCATTTTGAATAGAGGACTTAACTAAAGCATCTGAGCCCTTCTTTCACCACATGAACGCCAGCATCAAAGCAACACTCAAGCTTTACAACAATTATATGATGTAAATGCCACATCCCATCGTCACATCACTGGTACTTTTGAATAATGTCTACATTGGATATTTGTTGAGCCGCTAGGCTCTGGCGACGCATTTGGGATGTATCCCACCTCTCGCCCATAGCGAGCTGGGATAGGTTTCAGCAACTGCCGTGACCCGCAAGGTGGAAAAGTGGAAAAAAATGGATGGATGGGTGGATATTTGACATGCCGTCAAAGCAAAATGGTGCAATCTGAGTCGGAATATTAGGCTGGTTCTCCATCAATTAGTCCAGTGTTGTTCTGGGAGTCACTGGCGTTTTCTGACTTCTGCTGCTGCTTCTTAAGCCAGTCCTTCTCTGCATACGCTCTTACTTCTCCCACTGTGCACCTCTCTCCTGCATCCAGGGCCAGTAGCTTGCCAAACATCTCCATTGCTACTGGAGTGAACCTTTTCCACAGAGGTGGAACATTCTCCTCCGTTTCGGTTTTTGTCTCTATTCTGCACCAGTCTGCAAACTCCTGGTAAAAGTCATCTGTGTCCATGCAGCACTCCCAGGGGAAGTAGCCTGTAAGGATGCAAAAGATAACTACCCCAAAGGCGAAGGTGTCTAGACTTGGCTCCACACAAAGTGGAGGAGCAGTCACTTCTTTCTGGCCTTCCAGCAGGGCCATAGTACAGAGCTCCGGCGCCATATAGGGCAATGTTCCTGTGATGAAGCATATCAGAGTGCCTCTCTTCTGGGCCAGGCCAAAATCTGCCAGCTTGACCTGGCAGCAGTGATTATCCAATAATAGGATGTTTTCGGGCTTGACATCACGATGGACAAGGCCATGGCTGTGAATGAACTCCAAAGCACTGGCAATCTGGAGGGCACAACGTTTTACCGAAGATTCAGGGATACCCACCTGGAAGACACATACACATATTGTATGTATGTATTGTGTTAAATAGCATTCAAAATCCTGTTTCTCTTTAGAAGCGGTCTCTCCTCTTGTTCCTTATTATACTTTACCCTCCCAGCCAAATACGATGCCTCAGTTCATGTCCCCTACACCTAATTAACCTTCTGTATACTTCATCTTTGTGCTCCCCTCTCTGTTTTCCAGTTTGTAAACCATGAGTCCAAAGTGGCTATTCCTCTTTTTCACCTTGTTTCCTCCACCTTGCCCTATTTCTTTTAGATATTAGAATATTTATTTTTGTATTTTATGTGGTGCCCCTGTACTCTGGATCCATCTCTTTTTTTTTTCAAGCACCAGGCAGATGGTCTTCCGGTGCCGATCAGCAAAGACGCGTTTGTTATCATCCTAAATTAAAAGTGTAAACATGTGAAACCCTATACTCCGGCTTATCACTTTCCACATTGTGAACATGTTGCTAGCTCACATTGAAGTTCTTCTCAATGCACCAGCAACGATAAATATAGTCCTACTAGGTGCTAGCATGACAAGACTTTGAGACTCGCAGTTTTGACGATGTATATCTCACCTTTGGCTGGATGACAGCAAACAGGTCCCGCCCAATGACCAGCTCCTGGGCAAAGCAGTAGTGCTCATTAGACTGGAAGGCGATTCCAAAAAGACCCACGATGCAGGGGTGGCAGGAGAGGTGTAAAGAGATGCAGTACTCTCGCAGAAAGCCCTGCAGCTTAGTCGAGGATTTGGGCATCACTTTCAAGGCCATGGGAGTACCTAAAGATCATCCACATTTCATAGTGGCTAGTACTTGTGCTTGAACTGAAGGTTTAAATTATTAATGTCCAGTTTAGGAATACTTGCACAGATATTAGGTATTCACTCTATGCTGTAATGATTAAACAGTAAACCGTTGCATTGATTTCATGCAACTGTAAACTTCCCTGGTCACACCCCTCAGCCTCTGGGCCTCCAGCCATCTAGCCTGAAGCCAACTCATGTTCGGCATCCCGCTCTCTTTGCCGACATTGACACTGTCAGTTTGGCTCGCCGCTTTTTCTCTCTTGATCACCTGGGGTTCTAAGTCCCCATCTTGCCAAAGGAGCGCTGTTAACCATCTCATTTCATCAGTAATACTTATCCCTTATCTCTTCTCTTCACTGTGGTTGCTCTGTAAACATCTTTGTATCAAGTTGCAGCTCGGTCTTATGACATCAAAGAACAACAAGCTTCCTTCGTTTTTGGATTTATGCTTCCCATAAAGCTGACATTTGCAACGAATAAGCACAGAATCGTATTTAGTTTTTTTGCTTGTATTTTTCCATGGTCTTCAGAAAAAAACAGCTTAAACATCATAATATTTTGCTGTAAAACTAAGCATTGACATTAATCGTGTCTCAAGGTGAAATGAATTCAGATTGGAACACATAAAAGATTTCAAGACAGAACTTCTGGTTATTATTGAGAAGGGAATTATCACCAGGTTATTCTGGTCATGGTATTCAACGGGCTTTTCATTCCTACCCCTGAACCGATGTGTGACTAGCAGCACTTTGCCATATTTCCCTCGGCCAATCTCCTTGATGATGTTGAAGTGTTCCTGGATCTCCAGCTGCCCGAGGCTCTGAGCCGTCAGCTCCATCAGTTCGTCAATCAGGCTGCCATCAATAAGGCCCAGTTCAATCATCTTTAACCTGCAGTGGAACAAGACCAGAGCACACACACACACACAGAGACCAAAGTGCATGCATTCAGGTGACGCGCAAGAAGCCAGAAATGTAACAGAAACCAGCTGTCAAAGCTTTTCTGTTTTAAGATTCTAATTTCAGAGATAAGCATGACTAAATCACACAAAGACTTGGTCTATGACTATGTCAATAATCTTAAAACACTGAATGAGAAATCTGTTCCAGACGTTGTGTTCAATAGCACTTAATAAACATGGTAAAATTATATTTTGTACAAATGCCTCTTGTGTACAATCTGTAATAACTTGGCCACAGAGCACGCAAGCACACACACACACACACACAAAACAAGATTTAATTTACACCTGACAGTGGTTCCCGCTACACAATCCACATGCATTTTTGTGTAGGGGCCCTGGACTGGCAGTGCCCTGGAGGTAGACTGTCCCTTCTCCAGACACCAGTCCACTCGCAGTAATTTCAAGTTTTTGGCTGGGCCAGGAATTGAGCCGGCAACCCTCCGGCTCTCAAACCAAGTCCCGACTGTGCTATTGCTGTCCCCCCTAAGACTTATGTCTGAATTTAACACATTTTTAGCAAAAATATTTCTTCTTCAGTCAGTATGATATTAAAATAATATTTAATGTTTTAATTTGGGAATTGCAATACGCCATAAAATATATGCAGTATATAATATTATTTTAACAGATTTCCCATCACACTGACTGAAGAAGACTAAAGTACAGATCTTTGCTAAAAATTCACCTACATTTTTATATCCACAGACAAAATCTTTCCTTTCATTGTTAAGAACTAAAACTTAAACTAAAAAAGCACTGGGAGAGCGCAGACCTCCGCCAAGCAGTTCATCCCCCTCCCATCCACATTAGATCGCTATGCTTGATATTGATGCTCGATTCATGGCAAACTATTTTTCATTCAATATGCTGCCTTTATACAGTGTAGCCAAAACCTGAATCATAAAAAATATATTTAAAAAACAAAGACTCATGACTGAACTTCATGTTTAGTTTTTTTTCCTTAATGTTCAAAATATTGGGAGCAGTAATTAGTAGCAATACAGGAACCACCCCCCCATATCATCCATTAGATAATTCAGTCAGTTCAAGTCTTACCTTTATTCCTCTTGCGTTCAAATAATGATTAAACACGGGAAAAGCAAGGACCCAAAAAGGACTCACACCAGCATGCTTTCAGGGCCCAGAACAGAACTGATCAACACGACAGGTTGGACGTCGGCGCCGTCGGCGGTTTCACTGCACAGAACGCTGCTCTGCTCTCAACTGCTGTGATGGGGAGGGAACCCACTTTGACAGCTGATTACAATCTGCCTCTGTAAAGGGCACGCACACAAACACCCACACACACTGACCTACATTAAGTACTCTCTCTGCACATGCATACCGTACTGTATACACAATAAGTACATATAATGGGTGCCAATTTGAAATGCATTAGCGTGAAGTTTCCCAAAGAACACCTGTCACCGCTTCATTTAAGATTTAGTTGTGCTGACAGATTAAAGAGCCTTCTGCCACTCTTGCTAGCTCTGTATATCGATGTCACGCCAAGGATTATAGCATTAAATTAGCGCACCTGCTGCTTACACAGATTTTTTTTTTCATTGAATATCCAAATGTAATTTATGATGGATTAAATAAACAAAACTAGAAAACGACAATCAGAGATTGCAGACCCCGCCTCCAAAAGACTATTCGTTCTTGTGAGACAGTAAACAGGGATTCCGGATCAGAGGGGCCAAACCTGCTCTAGCTTGCTGCTCCGGAACGTACTACAAGACTCCTTCTGGACTCTTTTTCCCATCATGCCATTCGTGTCCCTCCCTCTTAAAGTGGCAGTTTACAGCACAGGCACAATTCCAGATGTAAAAATAATTCTAGAATCTGGATCCAGATCCGGCTCAACGCCATTCTCGGGCAGGACCAAGCCACGGACAGAACCTTGCTCGTGTAAAAATTTCAAGACGATTGGGTTACTAGTTTTTGAGTTATACGCTCGGACAGACAGACAAACAGACAAACAGACAAACAGACAAACAGACAAACAAACGCACCCAATTGCAATACCCTCGCCTCCGCTTCGGCGAGGGTAATGATGTGGTCTAAGTGGGCTACTGGGCAAAATTGCATATCACTAGAATGAAACACATGCTACTTTGTACTCCATATTGGGGTGAAATATTGTGATTCAGCACTTTAATGTGACAACTAAAGAACCACTCCACAACATCAACATTTTACATTCAATTCAATTCAGTTTTATTTATATAGCGCCAGATCACAACATAAAGTCATCTCAAGGCACTTTACAGGATTAGCAGGGAAATACCTGCAGGGAAAGACAGAACCCAACTTGACCCACAAGAGCAACGGAGGCAAGGAAAAACTTCCCTTTAACGGGCAGAAACCTTGAACAGAACCTAGGCTCAATAATTTATTCCAACAAGAGAGTTACTTTTTGCTTTTGTTTTTATACAATATATTATATTACAGTAATATACAATATTACTGTAATATAAAATGTGGTTTTATTATGAGTTTTACCTTCGAAACAGAAGATAGAACTGACAGCGGTGTGCCGTGCGAGGAGGATGGAGGGGGGGGGGGGGTAATAGTACCTTACACGTACACTGACATAAATTAGACATAATAGTTATTACTTTGGAAGGCTTTGTGTTCTTGATAGCAACCTTCTGTGGGAGGATTGTACATGTCGTCAATGTACTCCACTCGTACTGTCAACAAATCACTAACGCGGACACCACGGTCACGTTGATCAATAATTTCATGCTTCATCTCCATCGTCATCATGCGTCTATTCTCCTCACTGCCATCCTCACCACTCACTTTCTTTGGACCCATCACTTATAAGGAATACTCAGAGATACTGCCAAAATCACGTAAATAATGGAAACACAACACAAGAGGCAAGTATGGAAGGTGATGAAGGGCTCAAAGCGTGCTTGGAGGGCTCGGCCATTTAGCGCTGGAAGTTGCTTGTATCTCAAATTTATGCTCGTGTCGCAAAGCAAAACATGACTTGCAGGTTTGCTCGTGCCTCAGAACACTCTTATGTCAAGGTATTACTCTATATGTGTCACGGGCCGAGGTAGAAAAGAACTTAACAACTCTGCACAGATAGGCTTCAAACCCGGTAACTTCTTGCTGTGAGGCGACCGCGCTAACTTCTGGCTCCTCCTCCTTACTGTGCTTCTGTGGGGGAAAAGGAGCCACCACTAGCCTCCTCCGGAGTCTTACTTTGATATCCCTCGACTGGAAGCCAGGAATGCTCTCAAGCTGTGGCATTTGTACCGGACATCTCCCCTGCGGTGTACGCAACTCAGCCAAGCCTAATGGGAGTGTTGTTTTCTGCACCTGTGTATGAGTAAGTGTGTTTGTGCATGTATGTGTGTTTCATTAAATGTGATCTCACTCAACATCATAAGCTCTTGTAGATATTTGGGCGGGGGGGCATCAGCATCCATGCAGGCAGCACTAACAACGTAAAGAAACAGATCTGGTGGTGTATTGGCTTCTGCAGTGTTGTGGTGGGTAACAAGGTGTCAGTCACTGTAAGTCCAAAGCTCGTGGCTTCAAAAATGCACAAAGGTCATTTTTCCAGAATTAACTCATAGGCCATAAGGCTTAGATGATTTGGAATGACCTGTCCAAGTTAAGTGGTCAGACACTAGAATGGAATGAGGTTTTATATTTCCTAATTAGCTCATTATAGCTCACTTAAAACAGAGTTTAGAAGAAGCTATATATACGACACAGATTCTGAAATCATCCTGTTATTTTTGGTACTTCTACAGTTCCCTAGTGGTTAGTCGGGCTGCGTGAGATGACCATAAGTAATCAAAGGTGTTGAGCATGTTTGGAAATTGTTTCGCTTTTCACCACAGACACAGGCTTAAGTCAAATTTGGGATTTTTTACATCTCAAGATTCAATTCATTCAATTTTATTTCTATAGCACCAGATCAAAACAGAACAGGATTAGCAGGGAAAGAAGACCTGCAGGGAAAGACGGAACCCAACTTGACACACAAGAACAAGCAGTTTGGCGACGGGGGAAAGGATAAACTTCCTTTTCAGAAACCTTGGACGGAACATAAGATTCTGTAGTGAGGAGACGTCGGCCATCTCTCTTGACTGGCTTGGTTGAGGAGGAGAGAGAGAGAGAGACAATAACAAGTCTGCACAGATAGGCTTCAAACCCGGTAACTTCTTGCTGTGAGGCGACCGCGCTAACCACTCTGCCACCGTGCCGCCTCCTCAGAGTCTCGCTGGTGTCAAATGGCAGAGCTGTGTAGAAAAACTAGATCAGTGCAACTGGAGTCCTTGATGGTCTTTACCAAACAATCAGAGATAGTTTTTAATAAGATACATTCAATAGATAGATTCAACTTTCAGCCCCAGGATATCATTGACTTGAGATTACTTCACCAGAAAACTATTAGGATATTCTTAACGTTCCTTTTTCGATATGCAGTGAAAATAAACCTGTGTATCAAAACAAAATGAAGCTGCAAGAGACGATAAATCCCCCTTGACCTCCATGGGAAAATCTATCAACATTAATGAGGCCAGACTTTCCAAGAGATCAACTATTTCATGTTGGCATTGCTAAGATGAACCTGTGTCCAAATAATAGGGTATTCGTAGCACCAATGGGTTAATGCATATGTGTCAAACTCAAGGCCCGGGGGCCAATGTGGCCCGCCACGTCATTTTTTGTGGCCCGCAAGAGCTTTGTGCAGACATTTGTTTGTGTAAAATGCTGAAAAGTAAAAGTGAATCAGAGTTGATGTGTATTTGTAACAGATTTTTAATCTGTAAATGGGGTTTTAATGTTAAAATTAAATATTTGTTGCTGACTCCATTCTGGATCCGACCCAGATGATTGATATTCAGTGGTGAGATAGAGAGGTGAGATAGACGCCGGGATTACATAACCTCGGCGGATATTTTTACAGCAGTAAGGTATTGATATATTTTTAGAACTATGCAATTGCATATGTAATATTTATAATTTAATTAAGTATGTAGTAGTAAATACAGTTATTTAGCAGCATGTTAAGGAGTAGTTACATTTTATTTACATTACATTACATTTAGTTACATTTACACGATGCTACATTTACAACTGGCTCTTTGAGGGCAACCATAATGCTGATGTGGCCCTCGGAGAAAATGAGTTTGACACCCCTGGGTTAATGGATAAATCAGTAAATAAATTCCATGAACTGACATTTAGCGAACCAGGATTTTGTGTCATTACACACACAGTCACACCAAAAGATCACTAGAAATGGGTCACGGCAAATGTTGCAATGTCGGTGGTACATGCCATGCAGGGGCTCGTCCTTCCATGATAGCCCTTCTGGCTCCTAATCCTTACTGTGCTTCTGTTGCCTGCTAAGGCATTCCCTTAGCAGCTCATCAGTTTTAAACAGAGAGTGAAACAAATTATATTGCCAGTGCAAACATATGTCAGCAGAATTTACTCTATTTTACAGTCTTGTGTTGGCAGCTTTTATTTAACGCCAAGGAAACAATTACATTTAAACCAGGTCTGTGACAGATCACAGTATTTTTACGCATATATAAAACATAGTTAACAGAAATCAGAGATCACATAATAGCGAATTTGAAATGCACTACAGAATACCTCATAAAAAATACGTACGCGTAGCACAAACAAGAGGTGGGGGTCAATGGGTCTTAATATAGAAAGGTGAGTAAGTGCTTGGAGTGAAGGAATTGAGTTTACTGCTGTACCAGTGTTGATAGAGTCGGTGAAGACAGGTTGAAAAGATATGGTTTCAGAGTGACATGCCAGTCGATGGTTGGAGCTCTCTGAGCAGCAGAGCTGTATCTCTGACCTCAGCTTCTAAACTACAGTTGACATTTTCCACTTAAATCATCTCATTTTTCCAACAATCATACAGAGTTCTGTCTTTTACAACTTATTGTCATTTAGAACAGCAGTAATTGATGATCATTCAGTTAGTTGGTTGATTGAAAAATAATCTACAAGATATGTAGACATAATATGTATTTGATTAATTAATTAATTAATTACCGTATTTTCACACCCATAGGACGCACCTAAAAGTCTTAGATTTTTTTCAAAATGTGCAGCGCGTCCATTGGTCCGCGCGGCCTATTTGTTGTTGTAAGGCGGACTCAGTCAGGCGCCTGGCGGAGTGATACGCCTCCGACGCGCATCACCACAGTAAACTATTATGGCGTGTTGACGGAAGTGGCTGCCGAGGCTGCCGGTCCCGCAGCAGAACACGGGAATAGAGCAGCGGAGAGAGAATCCAGCATTAATGGATCAATGGAGGAAGCGGAGGAAGCAAGAAGACGACCTGCAGCAACTCTGTTCCTGCGATCTGCGACTCCGTGCGGGCCGATCTCACCGATACGGTCTAAACCGGAGTGAAGCTAGCTAACGCGCTAACGGGCTAACTAGCAAGCTAGCTTATCATCGTCATCCCCGGTGGATTAACCAAAGAACTCCAACCGTTCGACGTTAAACTGCGGGCTGCGTGGGAGCGCTGGACGACAGAAGGAGAACACAGTTTCACTCGGAGTGGAAGGCAGCGCAGCGCCACAGTTTGACTGGATTGTAGCTGCTTCGGCTAACTGTCTGCTAGCATTGTTGTTCGAGCCTTCACAGAAGCCGCCGCACGGCACGAAAAGAGACTCTGACAGTGAAGAAAGGGAGCCCGGCATGTTTGACGGAGATCTAGCGCAGCTGTTCACTACAGAAACGGAGGATGAGGACTTTGATGGGTTTGGTTAATGACTCTGTTTTGCTCCGGCTCTATTTTTTAAAACGCGTACTAGTATGCTTGTTTGATTGATGACAATTAAAGATGTGAGTAACAAACTCAGTTTTTCTCCTGCTTTATTTTGCGCACCTATCATGCCGGCGCCTTTTGATCCGCGCGCCCTTTGTATGTTTGAAATACCGAAAAATCAGCTGTTAATGAGACTGCGGCGAATCAGCAGGTGCGTCATAAGGTCGTGAAAATACGGTAAATGATTCAACTCAACTATTTATGAAGCACTTTAAAAGAACCGTAGCTGACACAATGTGCTGTACATGCGTATATTAAAACATAAATAAGTATAATAAATATAAAAACAGGAAACATTAATATAGAATAAATAGAGAGTTCTCCACAGTCTCACGCCGTCTCCAATGCCAATGAATGAAAGTGGGATTTCAGTCTCTTTTTAAAGGCGGATAGAGAAGGGGATTTCCTGATGTGCAGTGGTAAGTTGTTCCATAATTTTGACACAGCAACAGAGAAGGCTCGGTCCCCTCGGGACCTCAAGCAGAGACTGATTCAATTTAAATTCAATTCAGTTTTATTTATCTAGCGCCAGATCATAACAGAAAGTCATCTCAAGTCACTTTACAGGATTTGCAGGAAAATACCTGCAAGGAAAGACAGAACCCAACTTGACCCACAAGAGTAAGCATTTTGGCAACAGAGGCAAGGAAAAACCTCCCTTTAACAGGCAGAAACCTTGGACAGAACCTAGGCTCATGGTGGACAGCCATCTGTCTGACCGGCTGGGTTGATAGAGAGAGAGAATGGCAGATCGGAGGAAAGTCAAAAACGAGGAGATGGATAGGGAAGCGATAGCAAGACAGAGCAGGAGCAGACTGATCTGCTGACCTGAGGTGTCAAGCAGGGATGTCGGGGTGAAGAAGCTCAGAGAGGTACAAGGTGCTAACATCACTCAGCATTAATTTAATAGGTAATACTGTTGCGTGTTGGTTTTTAGTTTGGACCTCAAACGCAGAGACGGAGTCAGAAACAGTCTTGAGTATTTACTGAAAGAAAACAGACTGGGCAACACAACTGCTGGTCAAGTGGAGGTGGTGGAGGATGGGCTGGCATTGCTGACGGATCACAGCCCCGAAGCACAAGAGTTGATTGACGGCACACAGGTAGCAATAGAAAAGGCAAAATCTGGCAAAGGAGAGACGTCTTTCCCAGATTTTATGGAAAGATCTGATTGCTGGAGTGAAAATCAGGTGTGCTCCGTTACAATGATTCAGCCAGTCCCACCCCCGCCACTGCCGGGGAGAGAACAGAGAAGGGGGAAAGGAAAAGACAAGGAATACTCCGAACACAAAACAAACATCGTGAAGACATTGCCCCCTCCATCCATACAAAAGCCACACAGCTAGGAGTCGAACGCTGTGCAACTCACTGCACCACCGTGCTGCCTATGTTGTTGTTGTTGTTGTTGTACTATTAGTACCTTTCTGTCCGGTTGCCATGCAACTTGAATGAAATATCACTACTGGAGAGTTGTCGGAAAACTTTGGAATGAATTACAGTAAAGTGGTGATATTATTATTACTATTATTACATCAAAGGTTGTGACCAAATAGCTGAACATCTGGTGACATAATTATCTTCTAACACTGTTATTTATGTTTATTGCTACTATTTTTGTCCTTACATGAGATGCCTAGCAAACATTAGAACTGTCAAATGTCACGTTAGCATTGTTACCAAGAGCACACTAGCTCCATTTGGTCCATTTGAGTTTGCTATTGTCTCCGCAGCAGTAGGCTAGCTTTAGTTGTATCGTCGTGAATGGGTCACACACCGTGCTTTCGGCTGTCCATCGAACACAATTTCTGAATTCATCTGAATATGCATAAATCTTACGAAGAGATGATTTGCAAGGAAATGGCTTTGCTAGATTAAAAAAAAGCACATGTTTTTACTGAGGAGGAGGAGTTTAATGATGATTTCTTCATCTTGTTTGCTTTCCTGACTCTACAGAAGTCAGAAACCTTTTGGTCGCTCACGCAACAACATCGCTGCCATAGCCAGGAGGAGATACAGCACAAAACTAAAGCCAATCTTTTGGCCTGCAACTCATAGGAACGCTCAAAGCCTCAGCGAGGGCGTCATAAACTACTTACAACACAGGTCTAAATCCAGCTTTAAACAGGTTGATGATACTTGAAATGTACATGGCTTCTTCCTTATGGTGTTTTATGACTCTATTAATCTTGGTCCTCGGGTTAAACCGCTCCAAAAAGCTGACCGTTGAAAGTGACAAATGGATTGACAGCACCACAGGTGGCTTGAGTGAGAAAGACGTGATGACTTGTCAGCTTAGTCCCGGTGGGTTTAGCGAAGTTATGTTCAGGATGCGTGTTTTATGACCCCTTTGTTCCTGCCAAGGCAAATATCAAGCGATGGAATCTCTGTGTAACATGATGTCTGTCTGTCCTGTGTCCTTCCTCCAGCTTGTTTTTCAGTCCAGAACACACCAAACCATCCGCTCTGTCCTGCATTATGCTTGTGTTGTGATAAATGAGTGGCATGTCATTTCTTTACCCGCCCCACTTATTGCTGCCGTGGGGTAATAGAGTGGTAGGCGCATTCCTAAGCCATTTTGGAGGGATGCGGTAATGCAACCCACCACAGGACAGTGGCCGCTGTCCCCAGTGAACTTCCAAGTTGCTAGATACGGTGTGTTGTGTTTAGTCAACACAGCTGTTATAGCAGTAGTTTGATCTCAACTGGTGTGGTGGAGCACCAAAAATAGCTCAATGGTACTATAGCTGATCATCAAATGGGCTCTTGGGAAAGTGGCGTCACTCTGAGGGAGGTGGCAATCCAAGCACTGGTCTGTGCCCAGTGAAAAATAACTTCTATGGAACACTCTATAGTGCATCATGGACGAATCATAGACAGCTGGGCTTTCACTACACTCGTGAAGTTAATGCACTGCTCCAACAGTCAAAAAACATGATTGATATTTTGTAAGAGCCGTGGTCTTACTGATATCCGCCTCGCCTCGGCGGAGATAATTAGGATGTTATGGAATCGCCGCAGTTTGTCCGTCTGTTAGCACAATAACAGATCTTGATGACATTTTCAGGAACTCTTGGGAATGTTACCAGGAAGAGATGATTACATTTCGGTGACGATACAGAAGAGATCCTGGATTATGGATCACTTTGAAACTTTTGTTAGCATTGCAGTTAATGGAGCGTCAAAATTTGTTCCTCAATATCTCGGTTGATTATTGACCGATGTTTATGGAATTTGACAGTCATGTGTGGGGGCCTCTATCTCACCACCGAATTTCATCCGGATCGGATCCAGAATGACGTGAGGAAAAAAATATTGCATTTTAAAATTGAACGCCCAATTTATGTATTCAAAAACTCAGTTAAAAATACACATTAACTCTGATAGACTTTTTGCTTTTTATGGTTTTTGTATAAAGATACCAAGAACTATTTATAACCTTTTGATGATGATCCAGATCATCATGTGGACGGTGTAAATCTAATTGGGAGGGGAATGAGCTGCTCGGCGGATGTCTGTGCTCTCTGAGTGCTTTTCAAGTATAGGGCCTACAATACACATTAATTACCATCTACAATCATCTCCAGTGTGAAATACTTCAACACACTATTGGACAAGATATTGTTTAAAACTAAATGTAGTGGCTTAATTAAAAGTAAAAAATACATGAAATGTTGGGTTTGGAACGCCTTTCTTGCTACGAGAAGAATTACACTTTCGAGAGGATGTCAGACCCCAGAAATTCGCTTATAGCAATACGGGCTCCCCCGGCTCATTCAACAACAGCTGCCGTCTGCACCCCATCCGTGCTAATCCTAATGTTAGCCAGCAGAGGGTGCCCAAGGTCTGAGAATGACACAGTTCTGGGTCCAAGTGTTCGTCCTCTGAAGGTGGACTAATCCAGATCATGTGGCATTTTGGCTGGTGTCCCTCTCTTTCACAATCTAGAGACAGATATCTAATTTATTTCACATCACCTGGATGTAGGTCAAACATTGAACCTGTCGTGCAGGACCCCTTCTGTAAATCAACATTCTTTGGAGTGCACACAATGCTGGCCATCAGGACTTCCTCACGAATCTCCAACAACAAACACCTATCAGGTAAATCTCTAAATGTGATGTCTGTGACATTCCCACTACCATCCACATCTGCAAGGATGTGTAACCATAAGTTACAGGAAGCAAAGTATGACTGTGATATTGTGTAATTACTCACACTGCCTGTAGGGGGAGACAAATGTTCGGTTTAGGTTTAATTGACCTTGACTCCGCTTCACGATAAAATATCCCCTAAATGTCAGAAAGATCTTTCAAATAGAAAGACACCAGCACATCAATGTAACTACATTTATTATGATTTGTATGCAGTATGTAGTTGAAATAAAAATATATAAAAAGTCTTTATTAATAACTTGAACATCAATTAAAAACAGACACAAACTGAACGAGCTTTTTCTTTAAACTGTCTGACATAAATGCAGAAGTGCCTTGTCTGTGTGTACATTGGGTTCACAAACACTGTACTTAAGTATGGCATTCGACACACAAAGCAAATCCATCTACTAATTACTATACTTCAACATTTACTGTGTTACAGTCCATTACTGCATTCTTAAACATTTACAGCACAATACTGGTTAACAGCAAGCTTTTTCCTTCACCTCAGTCCTCCTCAGCATGCATCTATTTAGTGAATTAGGAAGCTCAATGTGTGCGGTCATGTGTTGGTGCTGCGAGTGTGTGTGTGTGTGAGTGTGTGAACTTTACAAAACCAGAAGAGTTGAGTAAGTCTGACATAAAGAGGGTTTGACTTCAGCAGAAAGAGGAACTGTGTGGAGTTACTGGAAAGTGGCCGCCTCGTTCTCACATGTGTCTTCCTTTTTTTCCTTTGTGTTTTCTGTTCATATTCACATAGAGCAAATTCACATTTTTTGCCAAGACAGAATAATGTGTGTTAAAGGAAAGGTCACTTCTTTCACAGAGTTTCTCTTTAGTCAGCCATGCCAAGCAAAACTGAAGTAATCACTCAGAGAATGATACGCAACAGGATTTCAGTACAAGTCTGAAATATAATAAAATTAACATTGTAAGGGATTTAAAAGGGTTGCAGGTGCAACCAAAATGTGCTGAGATCTTTACAAAAGAATTAGCTATGTCAAAACAGTTGTCATCACAATGTGGGGCATTTTTCAGTACCTTCTGTGTACCAGTAATTTATTAACTCTGTAAAAGAGTTCTGTCATTGGCAGGATTGCACAAAGACTAACGTGGAAACAAGACTTGATAAGACTCCGTCTTCAGCTTGACACCATCCCTTCCTTCTGGACTCCACCACCGGGTTTGGGGGTTGCTGCTGCGGCAGGTACCGGAGACCCTGCGACCACCGCTCTGAGCAGCTGCGTCGACAAAGGAGATGGAGAACATGGTCTACTCTGACTCTGTCGCCAGCCTCTTCAGGGATCTGGGAGAAGTTCTCCTGGAGGTGGGAGTTGAACACCACACTGGCAGAGGGCTCTGCTCGACAGTTCCAGCAGACCCTTAAATCACATTCGGGCCTGACAAGTCTGTCTGGCCCCCTACCCTGTCAGTGGATCCATCTCACAGGTAGTGATCAGTTGACAGCTCCGCCCCTCTCTTTACCCGAATGTCCAAGACACACGGCCGGAGGTGAGCTCAACCAGATTAGATGAGCAAAAGAGGCAGCAAACAGGAGTGGAGACAGGTACAGCGGCAAGGATGTGAAACACAAGTTTAGCTGAAGAATGCTAATTCAGCATATTCACGCAGACTCCAGCAGCAGTTCTCTTCTTACGACCCTGCAGCAGTATGGAGGGTCCTGAGGGCCATTACCAACTACAAGCCCAAAGCCCCTCGAGCTCTGAATGACCTGCCACTTGCTCAGGGTTTAAATATGCAGCCGCTTCGATTGCCCAGGTGGTTGTGTGTGTGTGTGTGTGTGTGTGTGTGTGTGTGTCTATGTGTTGCCCTGTGATGAATTGGCGGAGTATCCAGGGTGTACCCCGCCTCTCGCCCGTTGACTGCTGGGATAGGCGGCAATGCATCCCGCGGCCCGGTAACGGAAAAGCGGTTTAGAAAATGAATGAATCAATGAATCATTGTCAGGAGTCAGTGACATGATGGTGAGACGTAATGCAGAGAAAAATGAATACTGCTAAATATCATTGGTTATGCCTTAGAGTGGATGTCTTCTCCTTCATGCTGTACAGCCTCTTAGTTCTGTGCTGCTGGCCGCAGAGAGCCTGTCTCTGTAGTAGAAGGCTAAAAAAAGGTTAAAATGGGTTGCTCCCCTTGAATGCCAGACTGCAGTATGTCTCCTTGGTAACAGAGCAGTTTGGCTGGCAGCCAGGCCTTGCAGTGTATGGTGTCCCACTAAATATAAAGCCAATTCTCTCACTGACTCTCTTACAACTCTCTTGATTGCAGAGGCACTCCATCATGCATCCACTCACACTCACAACAGAGGCATTCATTCTCACGTATGAGCAATGTAGAGAGGAGCTGGCTGCAGTGCAGATATTACACACAAGGATCCAAGTAAACCCGGGCCTCGTTCACCCTTCTCCAGCCTGTCTGCATGATAGGTGCCATGTACTGTCCTTTGCTTTCAGGTGTGTGTGAGTGAAGAGCCATTTCACTAGGAGTTTCTGTGCCAGAGTTCCTACAGCCCAACATTATAACTAGGGCTGTCAAATTATTCCGTTAATTGCGATTAATTAATTACACTCATATTTAGTGCTTTATGTTTTTTGATCTTGTTAATCTAATTTTTAATCTCTAACTTTACTGTTTCTGTATCACCTTTTTATAGAAAACATTTTTTTTTATGCGTTGGGCTTTATGTGCTTGAGTTGTTGGGGGTGGAATAGTCAGTGATCCCCTGAAGTGGACACTGATTGGCTGTCATTGGGTTTTGGGCTTATTTAGCACAAGCTGATAGGCTCCCATTGGAGATGGGCGGGACAAGGTGAGGAGCGGAGAGGAACGCAAAGCACCCAGTCGCGAGTGCAGACACAGCTAACGTTAGCACCGAAGACGTTAGCAACTTAGCGAGCCATAGCAAAGCTCTTCTCCAAACTAAACCGGAGAAGACACCCCACGTTTGGTCAGAGTAGCTGCTACGTTCTCTGTAACCTACTAGAAGTGATTGATTGATTGATCCCAGCCGCAATCCAATCAGAATACTTCCTGCAGTTGCAGTGGAAAACGTAAAAGCAATACAGTATTTCATCCCGTAAAATAAATGTCTCTGAGAATAATGAGAATGAGCGTATATGAGAATATCCACACCAATAAAGGCAGTGAACGACTGATATTGCACTGAATTGAAAGATGGTTAAAAAAGTGTCACTGAATTTACGTGGCTAATTAGAGGAGAGGTTGTGTGTGACTGTATAACACATGTCACATTATACCAGTTGTATACACATCCACACCAGTTGCCTAAAGCAGCGTGCAGCCGTTTGAGTACCAACTAAAAAGACAACTGTTGCGTCTCTGCAAATGATTTGGTTCCTTGCGTGAAAACAAAAACCTTTGAGATGTTTTTTTTTTTTTCTGAAAAAAGCTTTGTCTGTCTGAGCTTCTTGAAGTTGACCTCCTGTGGTTCTTCTCTGTGCTCAGAGGGGGGGTGGAAAGAAAGTAAAGAAAATGGGAGAAGTGGTGGCAAAGAATGTGAAACAAAAAGGGCCTTGTGGTCAGACTCCTGCACACAACATTCTTCGGCGTCATCAAGCATGTGACGGAATCCACACGTGTGTTCATGTGCTGTTTGCTCATCTGAGAAGCAAGAGGTGAGGTTTTTGAGGGCGAGAAGAAAAGAAGTAACTTAAAGTAGTAAGTAACCAGTCACGTTTGTCAAAGACTAAAGTAAAGTACAGTAATTACTTTGCGATCCAGTGATTACTGAATTACTGATCTTAACTTGCCCCACACTGCCTATGGAATAGGTCAAAATAAAAGCAGCATAAACTACAATCTATAATGACTACAGATTATCACTACTGTTTCTAAATGTTCTCACAATGATTTTCAAATATTTCCAAGTCGGTGAAACTGGCCTCGACTTGGACCGACACGCCGATCGGCCCGGGTGGATCATCGGGTGTCGGTCCACTTTGGTAACGTTAGACTCTTCAGCCCCGTGATTTCACCGTTATCCGATACAGTTACCGTCATCTTAGTACCATGACTCCTCTTCAGTGTTAGCTGCTTATAGTTCTCTGATCGCTCCTGCTCTGTCATTATCCATCCTCATATCTACGTACTTTCTGTTTCGTCTTTTTGTTGTATTGTAATCTGAAAATACCGGAGCGCTACACTGCATATTAGGGCATGTCAGTGGGAGAAATTCACCGCTTCAAGCTATCTCCATAGGAAGTGAACAGAAAGGACACCGAGGAGGCGCAACTACATTTTTAGCAGTATTATTCTCGATAATATTACTGTATACTTTGCATGGCAGCATTGCCGGCCACTCTGGGACGTCTCTTCAAATGGTTAAAGTGGTCTCATGAAGAAAGAATCGACAATTTTCTCCAGATTTAACATTTCAAATATCCAAAAATATTATGATTCTATATTGTATGTATCCAGACAGCTCTTCTCATTTACATTATTTTAATCAGCTCCTGTTGTATTGTCCCATCAGGGCCTTTACTTTGTAAGTTTTATGGGCAACCACGTGAGCAGCTTCACTTCATCCCCTGAACTCCAGCTTAAAAATTGAAATTAAGGCTCATTTGACGGCTTCTCTTCTTCATTTGAGATATCCAGTCCAGCAGAGAGACACAAGTCCGCGCTCGGCCCTACACCTCAGAACCTAATAGAGCACATCACTTGCTTCCACATTAGGCTTGACCCCAATTTTAATTCCGTTCCAGTTCTCTTCGGGAGCCCTGTGTCAGCACTAATGAGATATGGCATGATGTGTGAGAACTGGAGCTGGTCCTGTGCCTGCAAGGACCATGGGAAGATCCCTGCCGACAAGCTGCCCCCCCTGCCCCCACCCCCTCCCCCATTCCTCTTTACATCATTTTTCTCACCTATCCTCTGCTCTTCTACTTCAACTCAGGAGCACAGGTGACCGGAATGAGCTGATTGCAGGGGAGGATCTGGAAGACAGGAGAAGTTAGTGCATGGAAAAGCACATGCACTAACATCCGCAAAAGCTGAAACACACCCCTCTTATACTGTCATTGATCAAATGTACACGAGTATACGCAGTATACAAACTTGCAACCACGCATATACACAGCTTATTTGTTACTGATATGCCTAAAAGTGTTTAGAAGAAATTTCCACACTATTTATTACAATGTGAATAAATACACTACCTTATATACTGTAGTAATACCAACCACATCCATGCTAATATGTTGTATATATTAGTATACTATATAATAATAATAACATTATAAATAACAGCAACAGTACCAGTAGATATTATTAATTTTTAGTTGCCACATAGTATATCTACTACTCTATGTAGACTATTGTTCTTTTCCAACCTCGCTGTATTTCGTGAATATCGTACTTTTGTACATCATTTTAAATTGATTCATGCTTGGACATGGCTTCTGCTCCTCAGCCACACTCTTCAACAGTTTTACAACCAGCCATTGATATACAAAAAAAATGTATTGTGGAATTTCTATGGAGTGTTTTTTAAATTAAAGTCTACCCTCAAAGTGTAACCCTCCCCTTCACGGTCATGAAACACATTTTGAATATTTACTGCTAGGCGACGGTTCTTGGCTTTAGTACATTATTATTCCTGTTTGATAGGAAACTATTTCAGTGAGTTTAAATAATTTAGACTGCAAAAATTGCTGATTAGTATGATCCCGATATCCAACCTTGTGAATCGTCCTAATTGCTCTTTTGAAGAGTGATTTTATAGTTATTACCCCAAACTTCAGCAAAATAATGGAAATATGGCAAGACTAAGGGACAGTATAGAGCACATGTGTCAAACTCAAGGCCCGGGGGCCAAATGTGGTCCTCCAAGTCATTTTTTGTGGCCCGCAAGAGCTGTGTGCAGACATTTGTTTTTGTAAAATGCTGCATCTGTCACACATGTTCTTAACAGCCCACAGTTGGTTGTTCTGCAGTTCTGCCCCTCTCAACTGTGACAAAAGAGTTTTGAACAAAGTTAATGCCATAACTTGTTGGATGATATTTTTCATTTTTGTATCAATTGTATACAATTGAATATGCAATGTTTATAACTTAAGTAGTGAACTGATCAAATGGCAAAATTCAGCAACATGGCAATAACAATAGCAAAACGCTGCAGTCAGGAAATCAATAATCTGCTGGAGGTAACTATTGAAAGTTATTTGAACTTTTCTGTTTTTTCCAACATGTGCTGACATGTTGATCTACATATGGCGCTCAGGATCAGCACTGGACAGCTCCATAGGTAGTCGGCTACATATGGAGCTGTCCAGTGCTGATCCTGAAAGTGACGTCTTTTCCGCAGCATTGACTCGGGGAATGTTCTTTATCTTTCCCACTTCGGTTGTTTTTTTGGTTTGCTCATGTCCATGCCAAGACAAGGTGGTGGCTTTTTGGTTTTGCTTTGATTTTGTATCGATTATCTTTGTTCCTGCGTGATTATTGCATTTTAATGGAACTTTTCCACATTATTAGATTAATTAAATTAATGTTAATTTATTCCCATCACAAACTTTGGTTCATACTTATGATTTTTCTCATTTACCATATAGCTTTATCTCTAACAATTCTTAAGTTACAACCTTTTAAAAAAGTGATATCAAAACAGAATATTTTATTGTAATTACTGTGGGGCTAAATATAAATATATACTGATATACTCCGAGCTACTTTGTATTTTATGTGGTTGATTTCCAACTGAGCCTGTCATCTATTGTTACACCCAGGAAATGGTTTTCATGCACCTGCTAAATAGCAACGCCACCCGATCTGCAACTGCGTGTTTGACCTGTACTTAACATAATAATAATAATAATAATAACCAGTACTGTAGTCCAGGTTTGTGGCATAATTTGATAATCAAAGTCCTTTACAGTTACATGAGGCAATGATGTACGCGCGCACACACACACACACACAAAGGGGGCTGTGACCATTGGGTTTGTGGCTCCAACCGTCAACTCCAGTGAAAAGATCTGTGTGTGGTCGTCACGGCAACTCTGAGGCCTTTTTCTTCACGAGCCTTTGTGTCTGATCCAAGGAGGGAAACTCACAGGAACACAAAGAGGGTGAAAAAGGAGGGGAAGCCGAGGTGGAGAGCTTTTCTCTTTCCTTCTACTCAATGCATCTTCTTGTTTTTTTGTTTGTTTTTTTTTGCCTCAAAAGCATCTCTGGTACTCGGACGTCCATTATGATGGATGTAACATGGTCACGCCTTTTCTTATCATGTGCACTTCTGTATCTACGTTGTGATATGGATGTAAAACGATGCAACAGTCAGAATCCTGCGGCACATGGCAGGCTCCTGCTTAGCGGCAAGGGGGGGGGGGGGGGTATGAAGTGTTTCTAGCAGCAGTTCATCAGGAGGAAAGATGAGCTGATGTGTAGTTTAATCTTGTTGTTCTGGAGAATATGGTTCATTTGTGCTTTAAAATGGGATTCTCTTTCTCTCTCTTCCTGCTATCTAGTTGCACATAAAATAACTAAGTCCGTCCCTCTACGGAGGTAAAATCTCCACTCAAATACACAAACCATCTGCTAATGCTCCTTTTATCTTTCCAAGAAATAAGGGCCATCCTGGAATAGAAGCGCTGAGAGGAAGGACCAGTGTTTGCATTATAGTCCGGCTGAGTGGTGTAATTGCCTCTTATTGATCCTATTAATAGGTTAGTGTGAGCCGCTTCCTCACATCCTCGCACTCAGGAATGCACGCTCATATAAACATGTCATTTCAGCGGGGACCGTGTGTGGAAACACTTCACGGGGTTACAGCCGCTGCGGTTTGCGACGCCAGTTTTGTCCTGCGCTCGTTGCTAAACATGGCCGGAAGATGGCAAGGCTTTTCCTGAGTGGTCTTGTGTTTCCACAGCATCCCATCAAGGCTCCCGTCCATCACTGGATTGCAGACTGAAACCCTCTTCTGCGGCTAATGGCCGGCATCGAACCTGAGGCACCGCTCGCTTTCTCAAGGAGCCCATTTTGGTTCACAGTCATTCGTCGAGTGTGTTGATCTGCTTGTATCTCATAGTGACCTGCTTGTATTTCCACTGCCATTTTGGAGTGAATCCGGATAAAGGACAGATTCAGGATTACGATTTGTTTTCTACTTCCGCAGTACTGTGTAATGTTTTGTGCATGAGCTGCTTGAGCTTTGATTTCCTTTGCCATTGCTTTGGTTTTTTGCAGCATTTACTTTTTTCAATCAACATAAATCACATGATGCATCTTTCGGACATTTGGTGAAACAATGAGGCTAGCACCAAATGAAACCACCAGGTTTATTGAGTAGATCCAACTTAACCCTTGTGTGGTGTTCATATTGTTGTTACTCAGCCAGTGTTCGTGGGTCTGATGGACCCGTTGCATTTTGTTGCTTTTAATGCCTCACAATCACAATTTTATATTAAAATACTGAACATATGTTTACCTTATCCCAATTACAAGCAGTATAAACAATATATATGGTTAGTATTTGCCCTTTACCTTTGTTAGGTCACATTTATAAAAGAAATTCTGTTTAAAACATAATAAAGAAAATCAATTAAAATCAAGATATGAGTGGAAACACATTTACAAGTGAAGCAAGGTTTTTCAAAACTACTGACTTTTATTTCTTTGAACTTGAAATTTAACCCATTCAGGTGCACAACACAAGCTGAACTCAGAGTAAACATATCAGTCAAGAGAACACATCAGCCCCATTGAACACATGGCCTTTAGCCGCTAGCCTATACAACACATGAGGGGCAGAGCTACACTGTGTGTGTGTTGCAGATATACTTTTTGCACTTGATGCATGTATATTGCGTTTTCCTGTCCATCTTGGGTCGGACACTTCGCACCGCTTCTTCTTGTTCTTGGTGTTCACAACCTAGAATAATGAAAACATCAGACATTTTACTAACACCTCTCTCTCTTACAAGACATGAGTGCCAGACGTGCGCTGCAGCAGCATCACACACTTACTTCAGGCTCTGCAGACTGTGGTTCTGTAGGTTGGGTGGACAGGGCACCAGCATTCTCCTCCTGAATCCTCCTCACCATTGCTGCAGAGGCTGGGGTTCTGGGAATATGTTTTCTTCTCTTGATTTGTGGTCTCACCAATGCCTTTCCCAGATCCTCAAGAGCCATCTTTTCTGGAGCTTCACTCGTTTCCACTCTGGGTTCGTGCCATCCAAATGACAAAGGCATTGTACGCTGAGAGAATATCACCAGTGGCCAGCGTAGAGTCCTCCGTTTGCAGCTGTAGGCCGTCACCAGCTTGCCCATGTTGTCTACCCCTCCTTTTGTGGCATTATGATCCATGATGATCTTGGTTTGTGATGTTCCTGGTCACAGATTCTTCCATCGCCGTGCATTGTGCTCATGAGTACCACATTCTTGCCTTTCTTTGGCACATAGGATACCAGGGATGTGTCAGCCGTGTATACAAACTTGGAAGACTTGACAGGCCTGTTCTTTGAAGTCAGCAGTTGAGGTGGGAGCTCTGAGCATCACAGGCAGCCCAGATCTCGCACATTTGACCCACTGATTTTCTGTGTACCTACATTCTGTCATCCTCCTGTCTAGGCCTGCTGTGTGTGTAGGTGTGTGTGTGTGTGTGTGTAGGTGTGTGTGGTGGTGTGTAGGTGTGTTTGTGGTACACACAACATCAATTTCCACACTTCTATTAGCCCCGGGTCCAGTGGACCCGAACATCTTATATGTAATAGAAATGTGTAGGGGGGGTGTATGGTGTGTTGTTATTAAATATGTATTCTGATATATGTTCTTCACATAAAATGAGCCAAAGCCAGTGAGTCTCAGTTTGAAAAAATAATTAATTGTATCCGTTTTCTTTTAATGAAAAATGAAAACGGGTCCCACAGACCCGAACACCACACAAGGGTTAAGAGAGCGATCCGTGATTTGTTTCATGGCTGATTTGAACTGAATTCATTTGTGATTGAACAGCCGTCCTGAGGGTGAACACGTCCTATTGGAATGCGGATAAAGGTTTCCTTTCATGTGCCACAAAGTGCTTTGGATTTCACCGTACTGAAACCTCTCCTCCTCCGACCACATGTAAACCGATCACACGGCCTGACTCCATTTATTGTTTTCTAAACTGCCACCAAATACTGCCACCTTTCTTCACAGAAATAAAAGTCAGGAAATAAATAATAACACTATTAATAAAATAAATAATAACCAAATAACCCTTTCCCACAGGAGAGTGTTGGTGGGGATGAAGGGAAAGGTCTACAAGTGGTGAGGACAGCCATGATGGACGGCTTAGAGACAGTGGCTCTGAGGAAAAGACAGGAGGCGGAGCTAGAAGTGGAGGCGACGAAGATGCTGAGGTTCTCCTTGGGAGTGACCAGGTTGGATAGGATTAGAAATGAGACAATAAGAGGGACAGTGAAGGTTAGACATTTTGGAGACAAGGTCAGAGAGACCAGACTTTGATGGTTTGGACATGTCCAGAGGAGAGACAGGGACTATATCGGTAGAAGGATGCTGAGGGTGGAACTGCCAGGGAACAGGGCTAGAGGACGACCCAGGAGAAGATACATGGACGTAGTGAGGGAGGACATGAGAGTGGCTGGTGTTGGGGAGGACGATGCAAAGGACAGGGTGAAGTGGAGAAGGTTGATTTGCTGTGGCGACCCCTGACGGGACAAGCTGAAAGTGCAGTCGTAGATTTTAGTTCAGGATTTTCCCTAACGGGCTTGTTAGACTGCTGTTAATGTCACCCGTCCCTGAAAGCATGGAAACCCCCAACCAAAAATAGAGGGTCAGCTGATTAATATTCATCCGATTCATGGCCTGGTCACTGTCACCTGATTGGAAAGGTCACACATGCTCTCATACATCTCTGTAATCACAGCGCTAAAACAAGAAGCCGAGCTGCAGAGCGTCTCACATCAGTTCCCTTCATTCCTGCCGTTCTTTGGGGAAACATTTATTCCATGGCCATGCTGTGGGATTTTTTTTTTTTTTTTTTTACAGTTTATGGCTCTGCTGGACCTACTGACAGTAAGACATCAGGACATGACGTAAACCAGCTTAAGGGAAGAGTTCATACATTGAGAGGGCTTTTTCAGTGGAGGGTCCGCCGGACACTGATGGTATCCATGACCGCTGGACATGAGATAACGTCACAGGTCCCAATCTCTGAGGCTCCCTTGCCATATATGGGCGTCTCAGTTATTATTAGATCGGCTGCAATACAATCAACGTTCCAGTTGAGGAAAGGCAAACGGCACATCACTGCTATGTCATGGCTACATAAAAAAAGAAGAAAATGCAAACAATACTTTTTTGTGTATTTGGCTTGCTCTGCAATACCTGTACTATATGTATTGATTTTACTGGCTGGATGCCTTTAATAATCCTTCATAAGCTCTTTAGTGCCTTGGTGCTGTAATCAGTGACCTTCAGCAATGCTATTTGATCACAGCTCCTGATATCCTTTCAGAGGCTTCTTCTTAAGTGTCACAGAGGAGATATAAAAGGTCGCCATGTCCCTGTCATGGCATATAGAGACACGCGCACACACGCGCACACACGCGCACACACGCGCACACCAAACGTACTGAAAATACTTCCTGATGAGCTCCTCTAGATCCACTGGGGGCTCCCTCATGCTGTCACACAAACACAAGCAGGCATTTACATCAGTAGTGGAACTTGACTCTTTGCTCAACAGCTGCAGCCTCGTGTTGCTCCTCTTTCCCTGTGAAGGTGCAGCGATGCAAATCCGAGCATTTCCTATTAATAACACGGTGGTGGGAATCTCATCAGTGAGAGCATGAACTCTCAGTAGAGGTAAAAAAAAGAAAAAGAAAAGAAAAGAGGTAAAACCCTCTCGTTGAACGACCTCCTCATTATTTCTGGTATAGAGCACATGGAGTTTGTTGTGAATAATTCTATAGCATTCGGCAACTACAAACAGGGCGTGGGGTAAACAGCAAACATGAGGGATTCCCTATGTGTGTGTGAGCGTGTGTAATGCAAGTGTGTGTGTCCCGCCCTCCCCTTATTTCTGCCTCTGCAGTAAGCCTCACCCATCCAGCAGCCAATCAGACTGCAGCAATGGGAAATGAACAACATGACGGGGAAACTTGAGATTTTGAGAATCCCTGTTTTATTTTTTATTTTTCCCGTATTTACAGATTTCACGTATTAATTTCCACAGTACGCCGTACTGTACGCTGTACAGAACTCTTTGTGTTTCACAGCACACTTGAGCCAAACACTTCACAAAATAGCAATGCATTGTTAAATTTGAAACATCAATCAAATGTGATACATTTTATACGGACAGCTCAGAAGCAAATAACTCCAAATCTTGGAGGAAAAATGAAATCATAGGATGGTGTTAAAATAGAACACTATTTTAGGGCATTTTGAATTGAATTTGAGGGTATCAGTCTTAGTCATGTGGCATACAGCTGCAACCTGGTTAAATATGGACATGAAAATGAATTGGATCCATTAGGATGAGATGGTTTGAGTTGACATGAGGTTTGTTACATACATGATCAAACAAAATCTATGCAGGCCAGTGTTGTACAAGAAAATAAATTATGCATGTTAAAGGATCCGTTCACCCAAACATTTAAATTCAGCCATTATTTATTCAGCCTCCTGCCGATGACAAGCCTGGTGAAGTTTCTTTTTTCTGATAACAGCAAAGCAGCATTACAGAAAAAGAACCCGGAGAGCCGCTCCATGTGCCGGCATTAAAAGCCACCCTATATTCAGCTGTACTTGTGTTGCATTCACGCCGAATACAACACAAACTTGCATTATTTGCACAAACGTCACTGCAGGATCATCCGAGGTTTGTCTTATCCGGTGCATCTCAGCAATGATCAGCTTTCATCTGACATCATTAACCCAAAGTCTTCCCTTTCCTGTTTATCACAGTGTCAATTTCTCATCTACAAAGGAACATTTCTTAACAGTTAGTCTTTATAACACTTTAAACAGGAAGTCGGTAACTTGTGACAGGTTCACTGGCAGCATTTTAGTCAATCATTTTACTGTCTGCTTTTGCGTACTCTGCCAAATATTCTGTTAATTGTTTAACTGGATTTTTCTTTTGGCTGGTTTTACATTCTAGCTCTTTCCACACACACACACTACTTCACACAGAAACAGCAGTCTAATTATTATTGACGGCTCTGATGGTCAAAACTATGAACTGTGAGGCAGGAATTCCTGTGAAAGACACATCCATCATGTTTTGACAGATTTTGTTTTTGAATTTCAAGGTATGGCCAATCACACTGATTGACCACTGAATACACTGGGAATTGGACCCCAGAGTGGTTTCCTCTCTACTGGTTTGGGACCAGCTGTAACTAATTTGATTTGCTCCAATCCCAAGATGCAATATCATTCCTAAAGGTGATATCTGTGGCGCATGTGCATCCAAGAGACATTTTTGATGTGTGTAAAGTGTGTGTGCTTGTATGTGAGCACGACATTATGTTAAACGTATAGTCTGTAGCTCTCATTTAGCCTCTGGCTACCAGCCAGTACACAAAGCGAGAGACACACACACACACACACACACATAAACTTAATGAGCTGAGACCTATTAGAAACATCTACTTTATGGTAGACATCTGTGCTCCCTATAAGTTCCAGTCTAACAGTGGAGCCATCGCAGGAACTGCCCAAATCGTGTGAGGTAAGAACAGAGGAAGAAGACCGTGATGGACCGACTCATATTTACAGGTTTTATTAAGTACAAGATTTTATTAAGAACGATAGAACAGCCTGCAGCTAGTAAAATGCTTGAACACATTACGGCTGTCTGACACGATGCAAAATATCACATCAGATAACAAAAAACAAATATTGTTAAAATATTGCCCTGATTGTGGTTTTTCGTGCTGTCCAGCTGAAGTTGGGTCAGGGTGTCGTTATGTCACAAATGATTTCCTTCTTTCGTAGAGAGGATTAATATAATAACTTATATTCCTGCCTGGACAAAACATGGCAGCAGCCTGCGATTGTGTCAGCTATTCTTCGATGAATTCAAGTGGTGAAAACATGTTTCTCTTGATGTCTTTGTTTTGTATGTGTGTGTGCGTGTGTGTGTGTGTGCGCGCATGTGTCATTTCCCAACAGCTAACAATTGGATTTGTCTTAAAATCTGTCAGCCTTGTCGTCTCTTCTTCCTCTTCCTCATCTCTCTAATGTGCTTTAACTGTGGACTGATAATGGACAGATTCCCCAGACACACATGCACGCACACACACACAGCTGGAGCCACTGTCTCATGAACAAACGGCTTTGAAACCTGGCTGAATATCACCTTGAAGGTAGACACAACTAATGAGACATGCCTTCATGTTTGGTTTTTGTTTCTGTCTCCGGTTTAAAAAACAAAAAAAGATGGAAAGTGGGTTTGCATTTTAAAGTGCTGTGATCAAACGCTGGTTCTGGTTCTGTGTCATTCTCTGTCTCTGAGGCCTTTGCTGTTTTGGCGCATGACGAGCTGGAGGATTGTGTGACGTGTGTGGAGGGATGGATAATGGCGCTGCCATTTCTTCCCGATCTCACTTGGTTTAAGAGTCTCTTAAAACCAACGCTGCTACTAAAGCACAAGGCAACACAAGGTCTGCTAAGATGATCGGGTTAGCCAGATAGCAATGAAAGCTTCTTCATCAGGATCTCCTCCCACATGGCTGAGACACATCAAGCTCCAAGCACGAATTCATGATACACTTTAACAACAGCTGTCTTTCTCTATTTAAAAAACTGTAATTGGAGGCCACGCCCTTGTATCGATCCACACATCTGTCAGTCTTTCCTTTCCTCTGACATGCCATGGTATTTGGTAACGGCCCCTGGGGGAGTCTTCTTGATTTCAGCTGAGTGAGACTCTGCCGTGAAGCGAACCGCTGCTGATCAGATCGATGGATTTGACCGTCAATGTGCCGGTCAGCTTTCTTTGCCCACTCACAGGAAATGTTCTATCAGCTCCACTCTGAGGTTTGGAAGTGCCAAAGCTTGTATGTTGCTGGAGCTGAGTTTCCACCATGTGGTCTTCTCTGACTCAAGGCATCTTTGGTATCAGGCGTTTTTCTGGAGGTTGCCTTCCACTGCTGCATTGTACCACCACCGTGTAGCGCACCATCGTAGCGATGCGGTGCAAATCTGCCACTGCTCAATGTTCAATAGGACACCCATCATCTTCTCCAACTCTCGCCATCCGCTCATCGTCTACACACACTGCATGTTGAGTTTATTCCTTAGTTTTGAATCATCAAGGGCCAATATTTCAAAAACTTTGAATCCAGATTTCCAAATCCTCTGATTCAAATCCATGGATCGGAGATTCATATCCCGGTAAACGTTGCAGGGTTGGATCAAAATTATCCCGATCCTCTTGGATAGGGAGTTCCAAAATCCGTCCCTCTTACTGGATCATAGAGAGGAAACAGGAAGTGATACTGAACATGTCAAGCAAGCATAATAGAGCTTCTCTTGTACAACCCATTCCTGTCGAGAATGAATAGTCAGATGAATTATAAGTTACCGTATTTTCACGACCTTATGGCGCACCTGCTGATTCGCCGCAGTCTCATTAACAGCTGATTTTTCGGCATTTCAAACATACAAAGGGCGCGCGGCTCAAAAGGCGCTGGCATGATAGGTGCGCAAAATAAAGCAGGAGCAAAACTGAGCTTGGTACTCACATCTTTAATCGTCATCAATCAAACAAGCATACTAGTGCGCATTTTAGGAAATAGAGCCGGAGCAAAACAGAGTCATTAATCAAACCCATCAAAGTCCTCATCCTCTGTTTCTGTAGTGAACAGCTGCGCTAGATCTCCGTCAAACATGCCGGCCTCTTTCTTCATTGCCAGTCACTTTCCGTGCAGCGGCGTCGGCGCCTCGGAAATGATGCGAACAACAATGCTAGCAGACAGTTAGCCGAAGCAGCTACAATCCAGTCAAACTGTGGCGCTGCACTGCCTTCCACCCTGAGTGGAACTGTGGTCTCCTTCTGTCGTCCAGCGCTCCCACGCAGCCCACAGTTTAACGTTGAACGGCTGGAGTTCTTTGGTTAATCCACCGGGGATGACGATGTTAAGCTAGCTTGCTAGTTAGCCCGTTAGCGCGTTAGCGCGTTAGCTTGCTTCACTCCGGTCTAGACCGTATCGGTGAGATCGCCGCGCACGGAGTCGCAGATCTCAGGAGCTGAGTTGCTGCAAGTCGTCTTCTTGCTTCTTCCTCTTCCTCTTCCTCCATTGATTCATTAATGCTGGATTCTCTCCCCGCTGCTCTATTCCCGTGTTCTGCTGCGGGACCGGCAGCCACTTCCGTCAACACGCCATAATAGTTTACTGTGGTGGAGCGCGTCGCGTATCACTCCGCCAGGCGCCTGACTGAGTCCGCCTTACAACAACAAATAGGCCGCGCGGACCAATGGACGCGCTGCACATTTTGAAAAAAATCTAAGACTTTTAGGTGCGTCCTATGGGTGTGAAAATACGGTACATAAAATGAGTGAGGAAGGCTAATTCGTAAATGCTAGATTTTTTGTTTGTTTTTAATATACATAATTTAATGATATAATTTGGGCATGCCTGGGCTAGGAGAAAGTATGCATAGCTGCTAGGCATACTTTCGAATAAAGAAATTCTCTGATTTTTTTGGTACAAATGTATCAAATATTTATTTTAACCTCAACTCAAAATATACATACGGAATTCTGTGCTTGTGAAAAGTGCAAATTAATCAAGGCACTTCTGACAGTGGTGGCACTTGTGCTATATTGTGCAGGACAGCACATGCACATACTTTAATTTACTACTTTAAATCTTAATGTCATTGTTAGGGATAAAGTCTCTAACATTGTGATATTAAATTTTAAACGCATCGAAATGAAGCAGGCAGAAGCAGGGATCCTTTTTCTCTGACGCAGCCAAGACCGGGTGGTCTGGCGCGCTGCTCCAAACCAACTCCGTTCCGCTTTCCGGAACTGTTTATTTATCACCTTCGTAGCTCCACCTCTTGACCCAGTGACATCACAATACCTTTAGGGGGGGGGGCAAACATCGCTGCCCACCAGATGGGACTGTTCTACACCTAACAGTTACATTACATTGAAAATTAGCTAATTGACCCTATCAGTCATCAGCTGTGACTCTTAATTTGTCAAAACAATGTTGACACCTTGGTTACAAACGTCAAATCTTTGAGTGGAATAAATGATTGAAGCAAATATTTGAACAAGGTATTTGACAATAGGAAATTTGATTTTCAAGAGTAACCGATGATATTGACTCAATATAATGCAGTTTTATTCTGAGGATTCAGAGTAAAATACGTCAACGACTACAATTGTGTGAAATTCATCCTTCTGGAACACAAGATCAACCTAAAATCCGCCTCTGAGGTGGCATCATTTCTTTAATCCTTCTTTTTAGGGTCAAAACGATCCAGATTTGGATCCTGTTTTTGTTTTTTTTATACCCAAAAGGGTGAAATATCCGGATTAAAAGGCAGGAGTGGATTTACAAATCAGGATTTGAATCTTCAGGATAAAATCTTCTTTGAAATACCCAAAATCAGATCAGATTTGGAGAAGAAGAAAAAACGTATCCACCTGGATTAATCCTGGTGGATTATTTTTGGAATGCTAGATCCAGATGATAAACTCAAAAAAAGATCAAATGCTGGAGTGTCTTTAGCATCATCCTGGTGGGGTGAGGTATTGATTGTGGAGGAGGCATTAGTTCTCGGGTTATTAATAGCCTGGGGGGGGTGGGGGGGGGGGCTAATGGGAACTCTACTTCCTCCAACTGGTTCATTCATAGCAGGATCATTAGGAGTATAATTGAGCTCATTCCTGCTTTTCTGACAGGCAATGAAACCCAATGCAATTGTGTGTGTGTGGGGGGGGGGGGGGGGGGGGGGGCATTCCCATCCTTTGCCTGTGTGTCAATCGCTTTACGTGTTTCTCAGTTTCTCACCCACAAGCACATGAACTAATCGACGCTACACAAATACATCTATGCCTCTTTTATATACAGTACTGCAGCATTTGAAATCATTGTTAATTATACAGACCTAAATCAGTGGGCTTCACTGTGTGCGTAATTACACTATGTGCCTCTCACCATTGATTCCATTAAGGACACACTACCTGGCTATAAAAGAAACATTCAGCAGGGGAAAAATGGAATAAACGTCGTGGGAAAAAAACAGGACAGATGCCCCACCTGGGACAGATGGACATTCACTCACTGTCCAGTGTAAACAACAATCATCACGAGAACACAGAACACAGTAACAACCTTTCTGCCAACCTGCAAAATGGATCCAGAATATTTGAGCAGCTCAAGGTTTCATCGTCAATGATGACTCGGTCCAAGGCAGGCAACAGAGAACAATGGAATTAAGCATATACCATGCAGCTATATGTACATTGTAAAATGTTTTTTATTGTCCATGAGGTACCAGCGATGCAAATTCAACATCTGGTGCTTTAATAATGGCAAGCTCTCTTATTCTCTTCTGCAACAATCGCCACCCCCGCCCCCCCTCACCTCCCTCCACGCTACATCCTCCGAGGTAGCAAATTATTCATAAACTATTTCCTGTCTTTAAAGATATGCTTTCAGAAAGCTTTTGCTTGTCCACCATTTAAGGTGCATTAAGGGTGAGCAGAGTGCTTATACGCCTCCTTCCTGTGAGTCCCGCTGGAGCTGCACACACAGGCCTGTATCCTTCCGTCTTCCTGTCCATCTCCAAACAGAAAAGCTGCAGCAGCAAATAGCCAAGAGAAAACACTCCCCATTTTCTATTGGTAGTGTTACAATTTTCCTACTTCTAACGCATTTTCACTTCTATCTGCCTCATGGAGGTCTTTTCTGCCAAGGCGGATGCTACTGTCAAGCTTTATATAAAATAGATTTCTGCACTGAGGCACAGCTTCACACAAGTCTACGCTTGTAAGCAGTTGTTTAATCATTCACAATTCAATATATACAGTATGTGGACCGAGTTATCACATCATCCCATGATTAACTTTAAGGTTTACTTTTAATCACAAGTGTTACCACTCTGGTTCAAAAGCAGCAACAAAGAGGGGAGAGACCACACAAAAGCCAAAGATGAGAAGGATCTGCCTTGCCAGCCTGTACAGTTCCTTCTCTCCCTCTTTACTATCAAACCCAGGGGTGTCAAACTCGTTTTCTCCAAGGGCCACATTAGCATTATGTTTGCCCTCCAAAGGCCAAATGTAAACCGTAACACAGTAAAAATGTAACTAAATGTAGTGTCATTTAATGTAAAATAAATGTAACTCCTCCTTAACATGCTGTTAAATAACTATTTATTTTTTATTTAACTCTTTAGCCGCCAAAGTAATTACAATAAAATATTCAGTTTTGATGTCACTTTTTGAAAAGGTTGTAACTTAAAAATAGTTTGAGATAAAGCCAAACTGTAAATGAGAAAAATCACAAATATGAACCATAGTTTGTGATGGGAATAAATTAACACATCTAATAATGTGGAAAAGTTCCATTCAAATGCAATCATCACGCAGGAACAAAGATAATCAATACAAAATCAAAGCAAAACCAAAAAGCCACCACTTTGTCTTGTCATGGACATGCAGAAACCAAAAAAACAACCGAAGTGGGGAAGATAAAGAACATTCCCCGAGTCAATGCTGCGGAAAAGACGTCACTTTCAGGATCAGCACTGGACAGCTCCATATGTAGCCGACTACCTATGGAGCTGTCCAGTGCTGATCCTGAGCGCCATATGTAGCCGGGATCAACATTTCAGAACTTTCAGAACTTTCAATAGTCACCGCCAGCACATTATTCATTTCCTGACTGCAGCGTGTTGCTGTTGTTATTGCCATGTTGCTGAATTTTTCCATTTGATCAGTTCACTACTTCAGTTACAAACATTGCATATTCAATTGTATAGTTGTAAAAATATATGGATAGATTATTGCTGTTATTATAACATAAATCCATTCAATTGATCAGAACAACCAACGAATGTGGGCTGTTAAGAACATGTGTGAGATGCAGCATTTTACAAAAACAAATGTCTGCACACAGCTCTCGGGGGCCACAAAAAATGACTCTACCTTCAGGATAACCCCTCCTCCATTCCTCTTTCCATCTCCTCTAATATAAAACAACTTGAATCCTGCTCCTCAGCTTCTAGCCTTGCTTCCTTTCCACCTGGTCTCCTGGACACACAACACATCCACCTTTCTCATAATCATGTCCACCAGTTCTCTTGCTTTTCCCGTCATCATCCCAACATTCAAAGTCTCGACTCTCAGTCCTAAACTCTGCCATTCCATCTCTCGCTGCTGATACACCAGTCTTCCTCCTCTTCTCTGTCTTCGATCCACAGTAATCTATCCCGTGGAGGTCATTGTTAACCAGGGACTCGACCGAACCGGTATGAGATTAAATTTTAGATTTGGCGAAATCTTTTGGCGGGGGGGGGGCGAAATGTTTTTTTCTTCCTCGCTGGGGGGGCATAACAGAAAATAATTGAGAAGCACTGGGCTAGAGGAACAAGGCGGTTCCGAGCACGTCCTGTTTGTCAGCGGGTTATAAATGATGGCCGGTTCGAGAATGGGATCAACCACCCCGGTCTCCATCTGGAGAATTAACTCAACAATTAGTCTGTCTAATCTGTCAATTTCTTCTCAGATTGTTAACAATTGTTATAATAAAACATTCTCTATGTTTCTGCTTCTCACAGTATTGTCCGAACATCAAAGCACAGCTTCTCTTTGACCTTTATGATGTCATCAACAGAAACTTCTTCGATTCTTTCTTTTTCCCATCGTTACAAGCGGAGCCGAGTGGGATTTGTCTCAGGTGAGGGCTTCTACCTTTATTATTGGTTCTTATGACGGAGATGAGATGCTGATATTTGGGAATTTTCTGCAGCTTTCTATGCAGCTTCAAAAAGCACCATTTGAAAATGATTTAATAAAATTGCATTCCGAGTGTGTGTGTGTACTTGCGCGTGAATATGTTGGTGATCATGCATCTATTTGCGTGACTTTCACATGAACTCTTTGTAAAGTTTCCTTGTCCAGTAATATGTTTCCTTTTTGGAAGGAACCAGGAAGATATTTTCTCCTACGGAACCAGAGAGCCGTTTGTGCCCTCTCACCACCTTATGTAACACACACACACACACAGGAATTGTTTTTTCCGTGCGGAGCTCTTCCTGATCCGGATGCGAGTGCATGTCAATACTCAAAGATGGTCCCATAACACAGAATCAAGCGCTGGTGAGCAGCTGGTTCTGCACACTGATGCACAAACACATAACGCACGTGTGCCTTCCTTCCCGCTGAGTCAACGAGTTGGAGGCGACTTTGGTCTTGCTGAAAAAACACAGCAAATTTCCCCTGCAGCTTCCACTCAGGATGTTTCCCTCTGGACTCACAAAGACAATGTCAGCAGCATCGGTAGCCTCGGGATCATTTTAGTAAAAAACACAGCAGCACCACAACATGCTTATTTAGCAGCTGTCACAGGATGGATCTCACCACACACACAAGTCATTCCTTCCTCCCCTCAAACTGAGAAGGAACTTTGTGGGTCATAGTTTGTAGTGTTCACATCTTTGTATCAGTGGCTAAGAGTGGGGGTTACAAATGCTCATTTTACTTAAAAAAAAATCAAAATAAATTCACATGTTGCATAATTAAAATGATTGTTGCATATATTGGGATGCCCTTTTCAGGAACATGCAGAGATTAACCACATGTCTCCTTAAATCAAATGAAAATGCAGCAAAATCTTTTCTCCTTAAAAAAAATTAAGAAAGGAAACATGGCAAACCCCATGGAAGAGCTGGTGTAAAGAACCAAAGTGAGACCAGCACTCGTGTATGGAAAAGTATATTCAGAGGCTCTCATCCCAGTTGGTCACATTTGCAGAAAAGTTAAGTTCGCATGGCTTTACGTCTGTGGATAGCAGAGAACGCTAACGCTATCCGCTGTATATGTGTATCTTTGTACTTGGTGCCAACACTGCAATATGACGGCTCATCGTGATCTGTGCATAAATGTTATCTTAATACATCCAAACCGATTGGACAACTGCTCGGTCCACAGACATTTCAGAATTACACATTGAAGCTATTTTGAAGTACTGACCTGTCTTCTATCGGTAATTTCACTGAGAAGTCAAGTTTTCAGTTCGCATAGATCTTTCCAAGAATATTTGATAGAACATTGTGCAATAAAGATCCATCGGCATGAGACACGCAGCCACAGACAGGGACATGTATGGCAGAAGTCGAGATGTGTTGACTAAAGGTAAGTGTGCAACAACAGTCCAAAGGCCACGTTAGCATCGCCGCCCGATCGGTTTGGCTCCAGAACGACTAGCGATGGTATGTTAACGTGCTTATTCTGTCCTTGTTACCATGTTAATAGCGTGCACCGCACCTTAATTGTAGATGTTAGCATGCTAGCTCTGACAAATAGCTTACACGTTAAAAAACTGAAAATAAAATCGGCAGATCATATTTTGAACCTGCTGTCGACAATCGACTTATTTCCCCCCCTCCTGATGTCGTGGGGAGGGATGAGTCCGCTCTTGAACTCCCTTTCCCAGAAGCTACAGGTGGATCGTGGATGATGCGGTCATGGCTGGTCTGAGGCAGGTGAGAACCGAAGTGCGTGACAGGAGAAGGCAAAGCCAGAAACTGTATTCATTACCACCAGGTCGTCGGTTCAAATCAGCAGACAAAATCAGGATAGGGGCAGGCAATGAGACAGTCCCAAAAATCAGGCAGAGCGCACAAACCAGGCAATCAGGTGACACCCAGAGACAGGCAGGGCAGGTACATGGGAATCAGAATCAGGATTTTTAGAGTGCTGGAATGAAGGAACTGACTCACGACAATCTGGCAGGAGCAGAGAGCAGAGAGCAGAAGTGGTGTCCGGGCTGATGAGAGATTAGCTGCAGGTGAGCAAAGGAGCACAGGAGACAAGAATGAGCTGATTGCAGGAGGAGGATCTGAAAAGACAAGCGAGGTTAGTACCTTGAAGAAAACAGATTCTCCTCTGTGGCAAATAGGACAGCAATTGGGAGGGTGTGTTGACGCCATTGAGGTGAATGAGGAAGGTTGCATGCATATGTGTGTGTTTGCAAGAGTGCCGCTCCAGTTGAATAAAGTCTGAATAAACTGCAGGTTTCACTCTGTGCATGCAGCGTGGCTGAAAATGCTGTTTCCTGGGGCTAGACTTCTGGTTCGTGTTGTGCATTGGAGGCTTCCTGTCTCACAAGTTGCCTTTAAGTGGCCTCACTAAGAAGTCTTATTAGGCAGTAAAGAAAAATATCCTGATCTGTTCTTGGTCGGTGCAAACCCTCCTGCTGAAATAAGTGATTCAGCCCCACTGTTAAAAGTATGAATGAGGCTGCCTCCCCTTTCCTTGTCCAGCGTCCTTGTCAACCCATTTCAGTTGGCAGACGTGAAGCTGCGAGCTGTAGAAGAACCCGAGGGGATGAAATTAAGAGATTGAAGTGGTTAGTTTAGTATTTGGGGGGGGGGGGGCTGAAACAGAGAGACTAGCCCAGACATGGGCAAACCCAGGCCCGGGGGCCATATGCGGCCCGTTGGTCTTTTTAATCTGGCCCGCCAAACTTGTCCAAATTATATCATTAAATAAAATTGTATTATAATTAAACCTCATTCCTTTGACCTTTTCCCTGTAACGCTACCTGTAAAAGGCCAAATCCTTTAATGCAATAGCTTTCATGTGTCATTTATATTCGCTCACACAAATACTCCATCCATCTGTTCTTGGTCCGGCCCCTCTGTCAAATTTTAGAACCTATTGTGGCCCCCGAGTCAAAAAGTTTGCCCACCCCTGGACTAGCCGCACGAGAGCATGCAGCAGAGCAATTCTTATATTGTTTAGGCCGCCGGATGGGGCAGACCTAAATATAGAAAGGCAAAAGCAGCTCAGGTGATGACGTATACGTGTGTGTGTGTGTGAAGCCATTCAAGGTGACTGCAACACTGTGCAGTCACTCTGCAGTTGTAACCAGGATACTCCTGAACCAAGCACTTACACACACACACACACAAGCAACAGTCATACATGCTGGTCTTAGAGCAACTTATACACAATTGGGAGGTGTCTGTGCACACGTAGAAGTAGAGGAGTGCGATGGGCCACAGGGCAGCTGCTGATGTGGTCATTTGTTGTTTCAGGTGTTTTGGCGAGAGCGTCAAGGAACAGCTGAACATTTGTCTGGACATGTATACCAGTTCGTACTGCGTTAGCTCAGCTGCTACTGTGGTCTCTGCTTCTTCCACAAAAACACGCCCACACTGCCAATACAATGCACATCGAGGACGAAAATGTGGCGTGGGCCTCTGGGTTGTGGTTATTCTTAATGCTCTGATGACATTGTTAAGAGGAGTAAAACTGTCTCTTGGAAGCTCCCTGTGAATGATATATGTCGTCTTTTTGAGCTGCAGCAACCAGAGCCGATATGGATGACGGGCAGAAATGTGTTATTCTTTCATCCAAATTGCTCTTCCAACAGAAACAACTGGATAAATGTCAGATATTTATTTCATTCCAAACTGAACAATAACGGCAAATGTTAGGCACGATTACATGATCATAATCATAACTTTGGACAGAACCTAAGGCTAACCGCACTACCTGTACTGCCCATGATGCTGCATACTTGATAATTACTGCCACTTTTGGGCATACCTTCACTGAATGAGTTAGAAATGGAACATTTGTGTTTTAATGTTAATCTTTCCTCCTGTATAAAGAAAGACACTTTCTACTCCAGATGGATACCAGAGCATTAATCTTTCAGAAGATAGCGAATGTGTGTGTGTGTGTGTGTGTGTGTGAAAATGGGATGGCTGAATATCAAACATCAGTCCTCCTGACCCTGGCCTTTTTTCATGAACTCTAAAGGTCTCGTCCCTTTGTTTGACCCCCCCCATCAGTTATTCATGGACAGGAGTCCCAGTGCTTGCAGTACTGCTTGTGTACATCTCTGTTCATGACTGTCTGCACATAAATATATTATTTTATGTACAGTATTGTCTCGTGGAGCAGATACTGACGTCCAGGTTCAATGACTCCTTACATTTGTAAGTTATAGCAGGCTGCAGCTCGGTTTTTAGAGTCAGGTCTAATCTTATTGTATCTAGAAATAAAAGAACGGATGGTCGCACAAGAGTGACGTGTGTCGTTTATCAATGAGGTGTAGGTCCGATAAATGCGGCCTGGCCTTTCATAATGAAGTTGCATGGTAAAAGATCAGATACGTATCGGATTTAGGGCCACATATCCAAGTGGCCTGGGCTGCATTTGAAAAAACAATAAATGGATCTGTGTCATTCAGACTGTCACGGAAAGATCGGATGCAGGTCGCATCGGGGGAACACACTTGGATTTGGGTCACTTCAGACTGCAGTGTGAACGTAGCCTTAGCCTGTATTTTGTGTTCCTGCCTTATATTTCTGACGCCAAGTCCGTCGTTATTAGTGTTATTATTAGCTTGTGAACTATGGCTGTGCATTTAAATCTTTTCTGGGGGGGTTCTACTGTGCCAGGCCGTAAGACGACTTTCCCTGTTGACCCGTTATTCCTACTGGGAAGTTTTGTTCCCCGTTTTGTTTATCTGAGACTCCAGTAGGTCTTCGTATGTGCAAACGTTTTTTTCTTGAAAATTCAATGTCTTCAGTAAAAGACCTTCATACAACTTATTGTGCCGCCTTGTCTGCATTCTGGGGTCCAGTCTAGAACTCTAACCGTAATAGAATGATAAAACACGCACACAAAGCAAAACAATCGCAGTCTTTGAACCTGCTCAAGCGGACGTCGCCTTCGTTCGCGTGTCTTCGGGTTGCCTCGGCTCCACTCGGGTATTCGAACTCTGGAAATCTATTTGACTTGGAAGTTTTTTTCACATTGTCATTAGTGTGAAAGAAGTGCTTATTGTTTTGATTTATGAGTGGATGAAAATGTTATAAAATGGTGTTTGCCATTTGTGAAGTCAATCCATCTGAATTGTGAGAAGATTTATCATTCATTCATTCATTCATCTTCCGAACCGCTTTTGTCCGTTACCGGGTCGTGGGTGATAACATTTATTTTATTTTAATTGATTTAACCTGGAGTATGGGCTTTTTTCAAAGGCAGGTTGAAAAATGGGTGCATCTTCTAATTTTCCCCATGATGCACTGCGGCACATTCATCTAGTTCGGGGGTCGGCAACACGCGGCTCCGGAGCCGCATGCGGCTCTTTGGCGCCACCTAGTGGCTCCCTGGCGCTTTTTCAAAAATGTTTGAAAATGGAAAAAGATGGCGAAGGGAAATATATTTGTATTTTAAACTTCAAACAGGGACAGAAAAATACAAACCTTTGCAGCCTTGTGATTGGGAAACATTTTTTTCACGTTTCTTGATATTCAGTGCGTACCGGATGGTACTGTAACAGTTTGTGTTCGTAATTCCTACTCTTCAGGGAGTCAGTGAAGGCATCCAGGGAGGAGGGGCGGTGTGTGTGTGAGCGTGCTCCCGAGGGGAGGGGGTGAGAGAGACGGGAGTAGGGGACGGCGTGAGAGGATATCTGTTCTGTTCGCGGTGCGGTTACCGATTAATAAAAGCTTGTTCTGAGACCCAGCTCGTACTTATTTCAGCATCTGACGGACGCTACAAATTTGCGTTTTCCCGTACAGATTTTCTTCTACGCTGTACACGTCTTAAAATGCCTAAAAACCGTACTTTGTATGGCTTTATATTCATCAAAAATCTGATTTATTTATTCCATTTCTTTAATTTCATCAAAGTAGTGAAACGTACTGTAATTTATTAATATTGTAATGAAGTTAAACTTGAGGCAGCATCCTACAACAGAGTGGTCACGTGGGGCGTCATTCTCCACAGGATGCGCTGCAGGGAAAATAAACATTTAATCATGAAGGCTCATTATGTATTCGTAACCAACTTAGTCATTTTGATAGTCGGCTAATATAGCTAATATAGTATAGATACAGCATGTGTTCCCTTGATTATAAGGCTTATATAAGGCTTTTAATTTTTTGCGGCTCCAGACATATTTGTTTTTTGTTTTTTTGGTCCAATATGGCTCTTTCAACATTTTGGGTTGCCGACCCCTGATCTAGTTACACAGGACTGGCCAAAAAATATTACACACCAACTAATTAATTCCATGATTTTAGTTATTTTCGGGAGCGCAGCAGGCAGCGAGTCCAAGGAAAAACTCAGCAGACAGACGAGACGAAGACGAAAGACAGCAGAGCGGGAGAAGCCTCGAAGCACGTCTGTCCCCTCCAAAGACTGGAAGAAGAAGGCCTGGGAGGCAAATTATTTTGAATCATGCTGAGCATTTGCTTAAACAAATATCCTTAGAACATCAAATATATTTTAAATATCAGAGCTATTCCTTCCAGCCAAGGGCCCAGCGGGCCCTTCAGCAGTCACACTGAATCACATGCTAACAGTATCACACACCAGAGAATTTTGTGTGTGTGTGTGTGTGTGTGTGACATCACATGTCAGCTGTTGGTCTCTGAGGGGGGGACCTGAAATGCTATTTGGTAAATGAGAGGAGGAAGGGGAAGCACTAATGCCATCACCATTTTCAGAGACAAAGTTGGGGGAGAAGAGGGTGTACAGGAGGGCTGATTACAACAGGAATTCTGGTTTGGATTTTTTATTTATTTTTACAATACAATAATTGTTTCAAAATCACTAGGAAGATCACTTTTTTTTTAACACAGAAACTGATAGAACATTTTACAAACTGCTCGCTGTAGATTCGCCGTGGCCCACAGTGTGACCTGAGAACAGACTCGCTGGAGAACGAGTTCAGCATCAACACGTATAAATCCCCTTAAATGTAAACAGCATAAAGTGAAGATAAACTCACATGCTGCCAGATTTCTGTCAGTCCTTGTGCCAGAGGGAGACTCTGAGGCGTCACCTCACACGATCTCTGGAGAAACAGCTCTGGATCGTGAATGAGATCATCATCGTTTACAGAGAGAAAATGAACAGAAGAAATGAGTGCGGGAGAGGAAATGGTCAATGTGAGCTGTCTGTCTGTCTGTCTGTCGAGGTGATATAAGTGTCAGCTGTCAATCACGTCCCAGACCAGTTTCCAAACCTTTTCTGCCAGCCTACGCTGTCAGAATCCAAATATTTATAATTTGCTTCTGTAATGTTGACTGTTTGCTCTAAACCAGTGGAGATATTTCAGTATTCAGCGCTATCCCATCACAGCAGGAAGGTACCGGGTTCGAATCCCATCTGTGTGGAGTTTGCATGTTCTCCCCGTGTCCGCGTGGGTTCTCTCCGGGTTCTCTGGATTCCTCTCAGCTCCAACAAGATGCAATTTAGGTGAACTTATTACTCTAAATTGTCCGTAGTGTATGAATGTGTGTGTGTGTGTGTGAGAGTGGTTGTCTGTCTCTGCGCTGGCGACTCATCCAGGGTGTACCCCGCCTCTCGCCCATAGCAAGCTGGAATAGGCTCCGGAAACTCCCGTCACCTGAAAAATGGAAAAGCGGCTGTAGATGAGACAAGAAAATTGGATGGATGGATTTTGAGGATGTGTTTGGGGGGGGGGCAAAGAAGATGGAGAGTCGTAAAATGTGAGGGCGAGGAGAGAAAAGGAATCAGAGAAGTGGGGGAGGGTATCACTGGTTCAACCACTAATGCTCAGTTATAATTGCTTCAATTAGCTGGAAGGGCTGCCACGGTAACAGTGTTTGAGTCGTTGCCATGGGGATGCTAATGCTGCCTCTTCCGCTGAGGGGTAAAAGAGCTGATGTTGATGGAGGTGTTAGTATGTTAGGGGTTGAAGTTGGGGGGGGGGGGGATGGGTGGAGGAGAGTGCTGTCAAACACGACTAGAGCATTTTGACTCAAGGAGGAAGACTATGGCGGCTTCATGTGGTAGAGAGGCAAGACGGAAGGAGCTCATTGTTATCACCAGCATTGCAGCAGCTATTGCAAGCCGTGATGAAGATGAATCTCATCCATCTGTAATCCTTTATTATCTGGAGCTTCATCTGGAACCACAATGTTTAAGGAGTTCTTTTCAGGATCGGGGGAATCCGGTTCTTTGTTGTGACTTCATGGGTGATGTCTGTAATGGTTAGACCCCATAACATCAGCCACACATCTGGATCTGGATCCAAGTAAGACTCCAGATCTGATCCAGAATTGTAATACTTATGGGACTCATTTGTTTTATTTAGAGTCGGCCTTTCATGGTCCTGCTTACGCTTTTCTATTTACCGCATAGCATCTCTCGTGTCCACAGATCTGTCTCCGCCGATGCCATCTATGATCTCCATCGCCGCTGTGACCACCTGCGTTCCATCACTCTCGTGACCAATCGCTTCAAATGCCCGGCTCTGACATTCCGCTCTTGCCAGACGGTTTGTAACCCTGTTCTGTCCTTCCAACATCAAAGTTGCGTATATTGTGTTTTGTGTATGACCTTGCCCGTGCCCAGGATTCTGCCCCTCCCTGCCCGGTCTGGCGCGCTGAAGCCGACCCCTGTATCCGCCTTTTGGATTCTGACTAACCGGTTGCTGAACTTTGCCTGTTGAAAATTAAAATACCTTTGAACGTCCCTTCTGGGTCGTGCTTTTGGCTTTTCACCTTCTGTGGACCGTGACATGCTTTGCACACAAAAACAACAACAACAACAATTAAATGGGGTTTCCAGGAGTAGCATGAAGCCAAGTCAATCGATGCGGTGATCTGAAACGCAGCCCGATGTGTGCTCTCGCCTGGAGATCTAAAGCGGAGCTTGGAATCAATTCAAGATCTCTCGTGAAAATGATTCGAATGATCAATGTTGTGCATCCAGATTCAACACTTGTCCTGCCAAGGCCCCCCCCCGATCTTCCTCTGACCCCCAGAGAACAGTTTGTGTGTTTGTGTGTTTATGACTGCTGCTGCGCCTCTATCGCTGTTGCTCTATATAGAAATACAGTTTGTTCTTCCTGAAAAGCAGATCTGACTAATCTGGCCACCCAAACGGTGGGGGGGGGGGGGGGGCAACATGTCTGACGGATGACCTCCAACCACATGCACATGCACACCAGTACACAGCGGCCTGCAGTCTCACTGCGTCCTCTCCTCCACCCCCGTCCGCCTCCAGTGTTAATGATAATCACAAAAAAGATCACAAAAGATTTCATGTGCTTGTTGGATTATCTGAAGGTCGCGGTGCCGTGTTTCTGTCTCGCTCATGACGCAACAGCTTCCCTGTTTGCTCATACACAGAACGGCTCCGAGACACAAAGCCCAAACAGAAAGCAGCAGGGCCACAAGCTCCAGCAGTGAACCAGGCCACTGTTGCTGCTATATGCATTTATATTTCAATAGGGGAAAGGCCAGGGCCAGAAGGAGGCAGAATTACCTGGGATTATCACAGATTATCACGCAGCCTTAATGCGGGCCAGAGGTTTCCTCTCTCGTTCCTGCCCCTGGTGTCTGCCCCAGGGTGTGAATAGCATTCAAAACTGCCACACTAATCCCTGTTACATGCAAATGAACCTAATCCATTCATTCACTCTGCTGGGATCAATATTATCTCATTTGTGGGATTGATTCTGTAAAGAAGCTCATTTGGAATGATTTTACTGTTTTTGTGGCACCTCAGTCCCCTTACAATTTTATTTACACCAAAATATTATTGTCTGACATTTATTTTATCTGTATTTCTACATTCCTTAACCATGAAAACAAACCTTTAGTAATTGGATTCACATTGATATCATTATTAGGTAGTTTAGAAGTTATTCTCAAACAGCACGCTTTCAGGAATTGCGGTTTCTTCAGGATCTAGATCCGTAGATTCTGGAGATACAACAAATCCGTTTGTCCACTACTGATTCCACAGTGTTTTGGTGAAGGCCAGCAGAAACAGAACCTTCTTTGGGGAGGATATAAGATTATAAGCGAGATATTGGAAAGGGTCCAAAAAAACAAAATCGCTTGGTTGTGAAATTTTATTTCAACCGGATTTGTCTCTTCAGGTATTAAAGGTAGAAGAAATCCGTTGACATGCTCCGATGTGCAATCAACTCAGCTATAAGACAGAGCCTGTCACATAAAGCTCTATCTCTAATGTTAAATGCACATAATGCCAAAACAAAAGTGTACCGACATTTTCAGAAAAATCCTGATAATATCCACAATCCGGATCCATCTGGGTGAAATTCGGAGGTAAGACGATTGTGTCATCAAACATCGGTCAATAATCAACTGAGATATTGAGAAACACATTTTGAAGCTCCATTTACTGCAATGTAAAAAGAAATAAAACACATTCAAAGTGATCCAGAATCCAGGATCTCTCCTGGAGCATCACCAAAATGTCGTCATCGGTTCCCGGTAACATTCCTGAAAATGTCATCAAGATCTGTCTGTAACTTTTTGATTATGTTGCTGAAACATCGCCTCCTCGGTGGAGGTAATAAATATTAACCTACAAATTGTTTTAGGAGAATATTTTGAGTGAGTTGTCTCGTCTACAAGAAAAAGGATGGATGGATGGGAATATTTTGAGGAGAGCTCTCTGCAATCTGTAAGAATAAGGCTGAATGAAGACGTTTGCCTTTTGAAAATGGCGTTACAAATAAAATGCATGCATTGTGGGAAACATAGAAGTATAGCGCTGGCATGTTCCTTCAACAGAGGAGCCAATGGATGAAATATAACCTTTGTCCCAAGAGGCGAAGACATAATTATGAGCACAATCTTCATCATAATTCATGCAGACCGACACATAGTTGCTTTTGTAGCCTGATGGATCAGTTCGCCGAGTGCATCCTCTTGGTGACCGCTGGAGAGCTTGTGAGCAGTTTTAAATTGAGAACAAGAAAAGAAGTGATCATGTTGCCAGCTGTCACCATGACATTTTCACTTTCGCCAGCTGCCCGGGAGAAAAAGTGGCCCACATTAGACACGTTTCACGCACGAGGGCGACACCTACATCTGAATGAGAGCATCCAGGCTTTTATTATGCAGCAAATTAAACGAATTGATTCCAATATTTATCTTCCAAACGGCAGGTCCCTCCTAAAGGGAAGCGTTCTCAAGCGGGGGTGAAGGTCAGGGTTGCTTCTCACTGATATCTCAGTTCTGAACCATGAATGAAACTGATATTTGGACTGCCCTGTTTGTTTGTTTTTCCTGCTAGAACGGTCGTCATATTTCCTTGTGGTCCGATCCGCTTCCTGCGCAAGCCTGAATGGGCAAAAGAAAATGCAAGAGCAGCACAGCTAGGAAACAGCTGCTGATTTCACCATGTGCCCATTCTGACAATGGGTTTTGTCTTGGTGCAGTAAAAAGTTCTAATTGTACAAATGTTGAAGAGTAATTTGATATCTCCATTTGCAGTGACGATTAGAGACAAGTGAATAATAAATTACACAGCCGTTTGCAGCCGCTCCCACCATATCACTCAGGCGTGGCATCATCGTGTGTTTGTGCCAAGGCTTAGTGGGGAGGATTTTTGTGGTATAAAGACCGAGGAGCAACACTGAGTGACTTTTAAGTCTGTTTGGAAAAACCACGTCTGGCCCTGCGTGCCACGTCATCCCAGCCTCCCCTTCTCTGCTTCATGTCATGAAGTGTTTTCATGTGGGGGAATGAGTTCATTCTCATATACCACGAGACGACACCTCACCCTTCCTTCCCAACATTCTCTCTGACTCACAGGCTGAGAGGAGTTGGAAAACATCTTCGTTTCCCTCCTCCTTCCCGAACCTATCCAAACAAACAGCTGTTCCTCAGTCTGAGTCTGGGTTGGTGCAGCCGTCGGGTGGCCCACACAGATATCACTCTGCAGGGAGAGATGGGGAAAAAGAATGCTGCAGGAAAAGTGTTGAAGGCCTGATCATCGGGCAAACTGACCAGTCGGTTCATGTTGTGATTGGATGGGAAGATAACAGGTTGATAACAGGTTGACTCCCTGACACACTGCAAAGTTGACAATATGTACTTATGTAAATAGTAGATAAATATAAAATGTACCAATACTTACCAATAATACTCGTGCTAATGTTCGACTGCATGTGTGTGTCAGAGCTGGTGTGTGTGAGAGATGAGCCACACAAAAAAGGCATAATCGTTCAACCCTAAAGCCCAGAGCTCATTTGCACATCTGCTACTTCACAACCTGCTGCAGTCCTTTGGTAACTTTGTATATCTACAGAGATAGTTATGATAGGTCTGCTTCCTTTCGTGCTAGTCCACGTAAATGTAAGCGTGACTACTAATCTGTGTTGTTTCTGAATTGTTTGGTTACAGTCGAGGCGGACCTGCTTTTGTACCCGGTGCCAGCATTTCTCTGGTTCCTGTGTGGTTTTGTAGTTGCAAGGGTTAATCTGGGTTTTGTGAGGCGCAGTCACTCATCATGCACTCATCAATTATGCAGCTCTTGGCGTGCATTGCATGTGTAACATGTCTCGAGCCTCACACTGTTAACCTCATCTGGGCTGCAAGGCTCGGCCATCCCACCTCATGAATTTGTTAGCAAACAACAACAACATATATCATACTTAATGCATACACATTTAAATCCCTGTAATTTGAGTAAATTAAAAGCAATGGACTTTGGTTTTTCTTCTTTAAGAATGCATACAGTATAATGATGCAACTGACACGGGCACGCAGTGGATACAAGAGAGAAATGCTAAGTGCAAACGGAAACCAAGCAGATGGTGATGGAAGAAGACGCGAGGAATGGATAGATGAATTCACACGCTGTGAATGTGATGTGGCAGCAGATGGAGGGAGAGAGAAGAGAGGACGACAGAGTCGTTTGAGGACAGCACAGAAGAGCAGAGGATGATGAGAAGAGGCCGAGACCAAGCCGATGGACTGTGTGAGTGAAAACCACTCGGTTTAGAGAGCTTGAGTATATAGATCACAGAAAGCCACAGCGAGTTTCACCTCAGGTAACGCCTGCTGTTTTCATCCACACACAAGATAAGAAGGATGTTAGTGATTCGTTTTCTTTGTCATCTCTGAAATCGCATTCAAATGAGGGCTGAGGCGCCTTGTCATCTTTCGTTTCAATATGAGTCAGTTTGTGGGTTTCATAGCGCTGCCTCTTTTTTGTTTGCTGCACATCACATTTCATGTTGTTAAAGGAATGGATCAGAAGGCCAGGAAGGCGTGAGGTAAGAATCTCTCTGGTTTGCACATAAAACATGAACCCAAACCCAGCAATAAATGAACTTGGTTTAGATTACAAAAAAAAAAGGTGTCAAATTCACCTACCAGCACCAGGAAAACCATGCTGTTAGCTGCAATATATCAAAACAGAGATTCTAACATCAGTATTATGTGAAATGCATGTTAATTCTGGGGAAATATCGGGATACGCAATGGACGGTGCACCTGCATCAATATGTCAATGCATTGTGCAGATATTAAGGAAGACTGATTGGCTAGATCAATGCTTCACCAAGTTTAAGCTTTCATGCACAATGTAATACATTTTTATCTTAACAAGTCCATCACTTGCATTGTTACCAGGGTGACTGAGTGTATCTGCCGTTGGTAAGAAGCAATTCAATTATATTCATTTTAATTAAAATCATAACAGCAGGTTATCTCAAGACACTTTACAGGATTAGCAGGGAAAGACAGAACCCAACTTGTTCCACAAGAGCAAGCACTTTGGCAACGGAGGCAAAGAAAAACTTCCCTTTAACAGGCAGAACCCTTGAATAGAACCTAAGGGTCACAGTGGGCGGCCATCTCCGCGTTGAGTTAAAGTGAGCGCTGAATCGATTTGGTTTCCAGTTGAAGTTTCAGAAGCAGTAGGCCTCTCTATCATCTATCGTCTCCATGGTCATCTCTGACGGGAAGTTTATCCCGTCAGAGATGACGATAGAGATAAAGATAAAATTCAATCATGCTTCTATCGAATCATAGATTCAGCTGCATCTCAGCTGTGATTCAAAGGGATTCCGGCCAGACGTGAGCCTGGACTGACTCATCCCTGCAGATGCTTGCATTGCCTCACCAGATTCCGGGAGGGATGAGGGGAGTCAGCTGCCAGGGGGGGGTCAGTGAGTGCGCGGATGGGAGAGAAAATATCAGTTGTACAGTGAGAAGGAGGTCGCTGAGTTGGTGGAAATGGAGAGGAAAAAACCTCCTCTGTTTCCGTGTGTTGGAATCAGCTGTGTATGAGTCATTAGGTGCGTTTACATGGACACATTCAACCCGGTTAAAATCCTGATCGGAATAAAAATGCTTCATGGACACACCTTAACCGGAATAGTCTAACCCAATCCAGCCTGATCCGGTCACAATTCTATCCCGATGGAGAGGGGTGCTTTATACCGATTTGTGACCCGGTCATTCCGATGTTTCGGTACAAGTCGTCCTTACTGCGCATGTCTGTGACGTCAGCTACACGCGCTGCTGCTATTCCCGGAAGCTAGTTGAAGCAGAGCGAGCGAAAAGCACGGCGGGCGGAAGACAGAACTGGTCAATATCTGAGACAAACATGTTGCCGGAGACGTTAAAGGAGGAAACGAAAAGCGCAAACGGGGAAAACGAGCGAAATAACGTTGACGTTTCAGGAGAAAAGCGCGGAGCGATTATTTGTTTACAGCGGAAGTTGCTACGCTACGCTTCTTCTTCTACCATTTCCGGTGTTTTGGTCAAACTGCGCATGTCAGAATATTCTGTTCCGATCAAAAGTGTGATGCATGAACACGCAAATCCTAATCGGATCGGATTTTTAGGGTCCATGAACACGGCGCATCGGATCACAATTTTACTCTGAACTCTGATCGGAATAAAGAAATGTTGTCCATGTAAACGCACCTAATGAGGACAAAGTTAGACTGGCACAGAGCAGAACAGCAGAATGATCCAGACATGGCCAAGACACAGACCAACTGCTTTGGAGATGCTGCATCTTCTTGGAAAGAATGTGACATCCAGCAGCATGGCTCTAACTGTCCGTCCACACTCCTGTGTTATGGGGGATACAAATATTGAAAAGCATTCACCAGATTGTTAATCTCGTTGTTATGGCGATTCAGTTTTAATTCAGCACAAAGGGAAAGGTGTGATCACAATAGAAAATCAGTATGAAATAATTTGTTTGAGATGCACCCGGCGACTCGAAGTATGTCATAAATCCACTATTTATTGTTACGACATACCAGTAAAACAAATTGTGCTACATTTCACAAACAATTGTTCTGCCATAAAATATAGTTCATTTCCATCGTTGGAAGTCAGAGACCGAAAATATTGCATCAAAACGGTGACTTTACTGTTGTACGAAAAATCCAGTGTGTGGCAACATTTGGCTTTGACAAAGTTCATTACGGATGTTAAAGTTGATAAAAACATGCATTTGAACTTCCTGGGTAAAACATCGATTATTTTCAAAAGACATCATCCCATGTATTGCATCAAAAGTTTCAATGTCCCAGTAGATGTGCCACCAGACAATGTCAACTGAAGACTTGAGCTGCCTTGCATCACTCGGCATTGGGTCACCTAGCAACAGTACTGTTGGAGATGACTAGTAGCATAACAAGTTGGTGCTAGAAGATGTGAAGTAGAATTAAAGAATTAAAGTGGTAGTAAATTTACAATTTGTATTTGGAGTTGAGTGAGAAATGGAACAATTATATAAATATATTAGAGGTGCAACGATACGACAGTGGTGCAGGTGCGGGTCGTCCTATGATCGAGAGGTTGGCGAGACACTTCACCCACATTGCCTGTGTGAATGTAGTGAGCGAGTGAATGTCGGTGGTGGTCAGGAGGGCCGATGCCGCAAATTGGCGGTCTTTCTCCTGTCAGTCTGCTCCAGGGCAGCTGTGGCTACGATAGTAGCTTCACCACCACCAAGTATGGAGTGAATGAATAATGCACAATGCAAAGCGTCATTGAGTTTCTGTATAGAAAAGAACTTGGACTGAATGAATGCGGAAGGCGTTGCCGTTCTGCTCTCCCTCGACGCCGAACTTTCAGGACAGAGCGCCTCGTCAGAAGTTTATAAAATGAATATAAAATTGTGTATTGTTTGATTCATAGGGCTTACCGAACCGAGACCCCTGTTTGATACAGATACATGTATTGTTGCACCCCATATGTATACACACACACATACACACCTGTCCTGTCCTGTGCTGTGTACCACTGCCCATTCAGGTCATGTGGCCCTCCTCAGGAGGGAGCATGGTCCACTGCTGCCATTAGCACCGGAGAGAGACGGAGATGATAAAACAAAGGAGG